>NW_027139591.1:0-144801 GCF_035084215.1 Heptranchias perlo | reverse complement strand
TTGTATGTGAGAGTGGGAGGGAGGGAGGGAGAGGGGGGAGTGAGTGTGTATGTGAGAGTGGGAGGGAGGGAGGGAGAGGGGGGAGTGGGTGTGTATGTGAGAGTGGGAGGGAGGGAGGGAGAGGGGGGAGTGAGTGTGTGTGTGAGAGTGGGAGGGAGGGAGGGAGGGAGAGGGGGGAGTGAGTGTGTATGTGAGAGTGGGAGAGAGGGAGGGAGAGGGGGGAGTGAGTGTGTATGTGTGAGTGGGAGGGAGGGAGGGAGAGGGGGGAGTGAGTGTGTATGAGAGAGTGGGAGAGAGGGAGGGAGAGGGGGGAGTGAGTGTGTATGAGAGAGTGGGAGGGAGGGAGGGAGAGGGGGGAGTGAGTGTGTATGAGAGAGTGGGAGGGAGGGAGGGAGAGGGGGGAGTGAGTGTGTATGAGAGAGTGGGAGGGAGGGAGGGAGAGGGGGGAGTGAGTGTGTGTGTGAGGGAGGGAGGGAGGGACAGGGGGGAGTGAGTGTGTGTGTGAGAGTGGGAGGGAGGGAGGGAGAGGGGGGAGTGAGTGTGTATGTGAGAGTGGGAGGGAGGGAGGGAGAGGGGGGAGTGAGTGTGTATGTGAGAGTGGGAGGGAGGGAGGGAGAGGGGGGAGTGAGTGTGTGTGTGAGAGTGGGAGGGAGGGAGGGAGAGGGGGGAGTGAGTGTGTGTGAGAGTGGGAGGGAGGGAGGGAGAGGGGGGAGTGAGTGTGTATGTGAGAGTGGGAGGGAGGGAGGGAGAGGGGGGAGTGAGTGTGTGTGTGAGAGTAGGAGGGAGGGAGGGAGAGGGGGAGTGAGTGTGTGTGTGAGAGTGGGAGGGAGGGAGGGAGAGGGGGGAGTGAGTGTGTATGTGAGAGTGGGAGGGAGGGAGGGAGAGGGGGGAGTGAGTGTGTATGTGAGAGTGGGAGGGAGGGAGGGAGGGAGAGGGGGGAGTGAGTGTGTATGTGAGAGTGGGAGGGAGGGAGGGAGAGGGGGGAGTGAGTGTGTATGTGAGAGTGGGAGGGAGGGAGGGAGAGGGGGGAGTGAGTGTGTATGTGAGAGTGGGAGGGAGGGAGGGAGAGGGGGGAGTGAGTGTGTATGTGAGAGTGGGAGGGAGGGAGGGAGAGGGGGGAGTGAGTGTGTGTGTGAGAGTGGGAGGGAGGGAGGGAGGGAGAGGGGGGAGTGAGTGTGTGTGTGAGAGTGGGAGGGAGGGAGGAGAGGGGGGAGTGAGTGTGTATGTGAGAGTGGGAGGGAGGGAGAGGGGGGAGTGAGTGTGTATGTGAGAGTGGGAGGGAGGGAGGGAGAGGGGGGAGTGAGTGTGTGTGTGTGAGTGGGAGGGAGGGAGGGAGAGGGGGGAGTGAGTGTGTGTGTGAGAGTGGGAGGGAGGGAGGGAGAGGGGGGAGTGAGTGTGTGTGTGAGAGTGGGAGGGAGGGAGGGAGAGGGGGGAGTGAGTGTGTGTGTGTGAGTGGGAGGGAGGGAGGGAGAGGGGGGGAGTGAGTGTGTATGTGAGAGTGGGAGGGAGGGAGGGAGAGGGGGGAGTGAGTGTGTATGAGAGAGTGGGAGGGAGGGAGGGAGAGGGGGGCGTGAGTGTGTGTGTGAGAGTGGGAGGGAGGGAGGGAGAGGGGGGAGTGAGTGTGTGTGTGAGAGTGGGAGGGAGGGAGGGAGAGTGGGGAGTGAGTGTGTATGTGAGAGTGAGAGGGAGGGAGGGAGAGGGGGGAGAGAGTGTGTGTGTGAGAGTGGGAGGGAGGGAGGGAGAGGGGGGGAGTGAGTGTTTATGTGAGAGTGGGAGGGAGGGAGGGAGAGGGGGGAGTGAGTGTGTGTGAGAGTGGGAGGGAGGGAGGGAGAGGGGGGAGTGAGTGTGTATGAGAGAGTGGGAGGGAGGGAGGGAGAGGGGGGAGTGAGTGTGTGTGTGAGAGTGGGAGGGAGGGAGGGAGAGGGGGGAGTGAGTGTGTGTGTGAGAGTGGGAGGGAGGGAGGGAGAGGGGGGAGTGAGTGTGTGTGAGAGTGGGAGGGAGGGAGGGAGAGGGGGGAGTGAGTGTGTATGTGAGAGTGGGAGGGAGGGAGGGAGAGGGGGGAGTGAGTGTGTATGAGAGAGTGGGAGGGAGGGAGGGAGAGGGGGGGAGTGAGTGTGTATGTGAGAGTGGGAGGGAGGGAGGGAGAGGGGGGAGTGAGTGTGTATGAGAGAGTTGGAGGGAGGGAGGGAGAGGGGGGAGTGAGTGTGTATGTGAGAGTGGGAGGGAGGGAGGGAGGGAGAGGGGGGGAGTGAGTGTGTATGTGAGAGTGGGAGGGAGGGAGGGAGAGGGGGGAGTGAGTGTTTATGTGAGAGTGGGAGGGAGGGAGGGAGAGGGGGGAGTGAGTGTGTGTGTGAGAGTGGGAGGGAGGGAGGGAGAGGGGGGAGTGAGTGTGTGTGTGAGAGTGGGAGGGAGGGAGGGAGAGGGGGGAGTGAGTGTGTATGTGAGAGTGGGAGGGAGGGAGGGAGAGGGGGGAGTGAGTGTGTATGTGAGAGTGGGAGGGAGGGAGGGAGAGGGGGGAGTGAGTGTGTATGTGAGAGTGGGAGGGAGGGAGGGAGAGGGGGGAGTGAGTGTGTGTGTGAGAGTGGGAGGGAGGGAGGGAGGGGGGGAGTGAGTGTGTATGTGAGAGTGGGAGGAAGGGAGGGAGAGGGGGGAGTGAGTGTGTATGTGAGAGTGGGAGGGAGGGAGGGAGAGGGGGGAGTGAGTGTGTATGTGAGAGTGGGAGGGAGGGAGGGAGAGGGGGGAGTGAGTGTGTGTGTGAGAGTGGGAGGGAGGGAGGGAGAGGGGGGAGTGAGTGTGTATGTGAGAGTGGGAGGGAGGGAGGGAGAGGGGGGAGTGAGTGTGTGAGAGTGGGAGGGAGGGAGGGAGAGGGGGGAGTGAGTGTGTATGTGAGAGTGGGAGGAAGGGAGGGAGGGAGAGGGGGGAGTGAGTGTGTATGTGAGAGTGGGAGGGAGGGAGGGAGAGGGGGGACTGAGTGTGTATGAGAGAGTGAGAGGGAGGGAGGGAGAGGGGGGAGTGAGTGTGTATGTGAGAGTGGGAGGGAGGGAGGGAGAGGGGGGAGTGAGTGTGTATGAGAGAGTGGGAGGGAGGGAGGGAGAGGGGGGAGTGAGTGTGTGTGAGAGTGGGAGGGAGGGAGGGAGAGGGGGGGAGTGAGTGTGTATGAGAGAGTGGGAGGAAGGGAGGGAGGGAGAGGGGGGAGTGAGTGTGTATGTGAGAGTGGGAGGGAGGGAGGGAGAGGGGGGAGTGAGTGTGTGTGTGAGAGTGGGAGGGAGGGAGGGAGAGGGGGGAGTGAGTGTGTATGAGAGAGTGGGAGGAAGGGAGGGAGGGAGAGGGGGGAGTGAGTGTGTATGTGAGAGTGGGAGGGAGGGAGGGAGAGGGGGGAGTGAGTGTGTGTGTGAGAGTGGGAGGGAGGGAGGGAGAGGGGGGAGTGAGTGTGTGTGTGAGAGTGGGAGGGAGGGAGGGAGAGGGGGGAGTGAGTGTGTATGAGAGAGTGGGAGGAAGGGAGGGAGGGAGAGGGGGGAGTGAGTGTGTATGTGAGAGTGGGAGGGAGGGAGGGAGAGAGAGCGGGAGGGAGGGAGGGAGAGTGGGAGGGAGGGAGGGAGAGGGGGGAGTGAGTGTGTATGTGAGAGTGGGAGGGAGGGAGGGAGAGGGGGGAGTGAGTGTGTATGAGAGAGTGGGAGGGAGGGAGGGAGAGAGAGCGGGAGGGAGGGAGGGAGAGTGGGAGGGAGGGAGGGAGAGAGAGCGGGAGGGAGGGAGGGAGAGGGGGGAGTGAGTGTGTATGTGAGAGTGGGAGGGAGGGAGGGAGAGGGGGGAGTGAGTGTGTATGAGAGAGTGGGAGGGAGGGAGGGAGAGAGAGCGGGAGGGAGGGAGGGAGAGTGGGAGGGAGGGAGGGAGAGAGAGCGGGAGGGAGGGAGGGAGAGGGGGGAGTGAGTGTGTATGTGAGAGTGGGAGGGAGGGAGGGAGAGAGAGCGGGAGGGAGGGAGGGAGAGTGGGAGGGCGGGAGGGAGAGAGAGCGGGAGGGAGGGAGGGAGAGGGGGGAGTGAGTGTGTATGAGAGAGTGGGAGGGAGGGAGGGAGAGGGGGGAGTGAGTGTGTGTGTGAGAGTGGGAGGGAGGGAGGGAGAGGGGGGAGTGAGTGTGTATGAGAGAGTGGGAGGGAGGGAGGGAGAGCGGGGAGTGAGTGTGTCTGTGAGAGTGGGAGGGAGGGAGGTGGAGGGGGGAGTGAGTGTGTATGTGAGAGTGGGAGGGAGGGAGGGAGAGGGGGGAGTGAGTGTGTATGAGAGAGTGGGAGGGAGGGAGGGAGAGGGGGGAGTGAGTGTGTATGTGAGAGTGGGAGGGAGGGAGGGAGAGGGGGGAGTGAGTGTGTGTGTGAGAGTGGGAGGGAGGGAGGGAGAGGGGGGAGTGAGTGTGTATGAGAGAGTGGGAGGGAGGGAGGGAGAGGGGGGAGTGAGTGTGTATGTGAGAGTGGGAGGGAAGGAGGGAGAGGGGGGAGTGAGTGTGTGTGTGAGAGTGAGAGGGAGGGAGGGAGAGGGGGGAGTGAGTGTGTGTGTGAGAGTGGGAGGGAGGGAGGGAGAGTGGGGAGTGAGTGTGTATGTGAGAGTGGGAGGGAGGGAGGGAGAGGGGGGAGTGAGTGTGTATGTGAGAGTGGGAGGGAGGGAGGGAGGGAGAGGGGGGAGTGAGTGTGTATGTGAGAGTGGGAGGGAGGGAGGGAGAGGGGGGAGTGAGTGTGTATGTGAGAGTGGGAGGGAGGGAGGGAGAGGGGGGAGTGAGTGTGTATGTGAGAGTGGGAGGGAGGGAGGGAGAGGGGGGAGTGAGTGTGTATGTGAGAGTGGGAGGGAGGGAGGGAGAGGGGGGAGTGAGTGTGTTTGTGAGAGTGGGAGGGAGGGAGGGAGAGCGGGGAGTGAGTGTGTATGTGAGAGTGGGAGGGAGGGAGGGAGAGGGGGGAGTGAGTGTGTGAGAGTGGGAGGGAGGGAGGGAGAGGGGGGAGTGAGTGTGTATGTGAGAGTGGGAGGGAGGGAGGGAGAGGGGGGAGTGAGTGTGTATGTGAGAGTGGGAGGGAGGGAGGGAGAGGGGGGAGTGAGTGTGTTTGTGAGAGTGGGAGGGAGGGAGGGAGAGCGGGGAGTGAGTGTGTCTGTGAGAGTGGGAGGGAGGGAGGGAGAGGGGGGAGTGAGTGTGTGAGAGTGGGAGGGAGGGAGGGAGAGGGGGGAGTGAGTGTGTGTGTGAGAGTGGGAGGGAGGGAGGGAGAGGGGGGAGTGAGTGTGTGTGAGAGTGGGAGGGAGGGAGGGAGAGGGGGGAGTGAGTGTGTATGAGAGAGTAGGAGGGAGGGAGGGAGAGGGGGGAGTGAGTGTGTGTGTGAGAGTGGGAGGGAGGGAGGGAGAGGGGGGAGTGAGTGTGTATGTGAGAGTGGGAGGGAGGGAGGGAGAGGGGGGAGTGAGTGTGTATGTGAGAGTGGGAGGGAGGGAGGGAGAGGGGGGAGTGAGTGTGTGTGAGAGTGGGAGGGAGGGAGGGAGAGGGGGGAGTGAGTGTGTGTGTGAGAGTGGGAGGGAGGGAGGGAGAGGGGGAGTGAGTGTGTGTGTGAGAGTGGGAGGGAGGGAGGGAGGGAGAGTGAGTGTGTATGTGAGAGTGGGAGGGAGGGAGGGAGAGGGGGGAGTGAGTGTGTCTGTGAGAGTGAGAGGGAGGGAGGGAGAGGGGGGAGTGAGTGTGTATGTGAGAGTGAGAGGGAGGGAGGGAGAGGGGGGAGTGAGTGTGTGTGTGAGAGTGGGAGGGAGGGAGGGAGAGGGGGGAGTGAGTGTTTATGTGAGAGTGGGAGGGAGGGAGGGAGGGAGAGGGGGGAGTGAGTGTGTGTGTGAGAGTGGGAGGGAGGGAGGGAGGGAGAGGGGGGAGTGAGTGTGTGTGAGAGAGTGGGAGGGAGGGAGGGAGAGGGGGGAGTGAGTGTGTGTGAGAGTGGGAGGGAGGGAGGGAGAGGGGGGAGTGAGTGTGTGTGAGAGAGGGAGGGAGGGAGGGAGAGGGGGGAGTGAGTGTGTGTGTGAGAGTGGGAGGGAGGGAGGGAGAGGGGGGAGTGAGTGTGTGTGTGAGAGTGGGAGGGAGGGAGGGAGAGGGGGGAGTGAGTGTGTGAGAGTGGGAGGGAGGGAGAGGGGGGAGTGAGTGTGTATGTGAGAGTGGGAGGGAGGGAGGGAGAGGGGGGAGTGAGTGTGTGTGTGAGAGTGGGAGGGAGGGAGGGAGGGAGAGGGGGGAGTGAGTGTGTGTGTGAGAGTGAGAGAGTGAAGGAAGGCAGGGGGAGGGAGTGGGTGAGATCACAGCCAAGATAAAGTTGCATTCGAAAGCTACAAAGAGACCGATCCTGGTCTGAATGGGATGAGCTCGGAGGAGAGATGAGAGAAACTTAAATTTTAGAGTTTTGAAAAAAGGCGCAAACTTAATATCAATCAGAAAAGAATAAAGGGACTTTTTTCATGCAGCGAGTTATTAAGAAATCCCCTTTTCAAAACCAGTGGTGGACACAGAGTCCAGAATCGCTTTGATGAAGCCGTCTCTCTGTGGGGAGCACACTCACACCTGAGTCCGAGGTTATCAGTTCAACTCCCACTCCAGACACTTGACCAGATAATCCTGGCTCACACTCCAGTGCAGGACTGAGGGAGCACTGCACTGTCGGAGGAGCAGGACTGAGGGAGTGCTGCACTGTGGGAGGGGCAGTACTGAGGGAGCGCTGCACTGTCGGAGGGGCAGGACTGAGGGAGTGCTGTACTGTGGGAGGGGCAGTACTGAGGGAGCGCTGTACTTTCTGAGGGACAGTGCTGAGGGAGCACTGCACTGTCGGAGGGGCAGTACTGAGGGAGTGCTGCACTGTCGGAGGGGCAGTACTGAGGGAGCGCTACACTGTCGGAGGGGCAGTCCTGAGGGAGTGCTGCACTGTCGGAGGGGCAGTACTGAGGGAGTGCTGCATTGTCGGAGGGGCAGTACTGAGGGAGCGCTGTACTTTCTGAGGGACAGTGCTGAGGGAGCACTGCACTGTCGGAGGGGCAGTACTGAGGGAGTGCTACACTGTCGGAGGGGCAGTCCTGAGGGAGTGCTGCACTGTCGGAGGGGCAGTACTGAGGGAGTGCTGCATTGTCGGAGGGGCAGTCCTGAGGGAGTGCTACACTGTCAGAGGTGCTGTGTTTCAGATGAGGCATTAATCCGAGACCCCGTCTGCGCTCTCAGTTGAAGGTAAAAGATTCCACGGCACTATTTCGAAGAAGAGCAGGGGAGTTCTCCCCGGGCACCGTACACGGGGGTGTGACTTACCCATCAATATCCCATCGTGTACAGTTGCCTTGGCAGCAGATAAAGATATAGAATCATAGATTGATACAGAGCAGAAGGAGGCCGTTCGTCCCATCGTGCCTGTACTGGCTCTTTGAAAGAGCTATCCAATTAGTCCCATTCCCCTGCAAATTTCCCCCTTCATGTATTTATCCAATTCCCTTTTGAAAAGCAATCTGCTTCCACCACCCTTTCAGGCAGTGCATTGCAGATCAGAACAACTCGCTGCATGAAAATATATTTCCTCATGTCGCCTCTGGTTCTTTTGCCAGTTATCTTAAACCTGCGACCCTTCTGCCAGTGGAAACGGTTTCTCCTTATTTGCTCGATCAAAACCCTGCATAATTTTGAACACCTCCACCAAATCTCCCCTTCACCTTCTCTGCCCTGAGGAGAACAACCCCAACCTCTGGACAGCCCCGCATCCCTGGTACCATTCTCGTCAAACCTCCTCTGCGCCCTCTCCAAGGCCTTGACATCCTTCCTAAAGTGTTCATTTGTTTCATTTGTTTCTCAGTTTTGGAGGAGACGCGAGGAGTCGAAGGACCCAGCTGAGCCCCCTTGGTGAGTGGTGGGATGGAAAAGCCACCCGTTCTCCGAGACAGTCCGTGCAAGGTGTCGGCATTGGTTGGATTTGGAGAGGGGCAGCTGTTGACAACGAAGAGACGTTCTCCTGCCTTGTCCAACTAGCCCGGACCCAGTGTGGGGGGTGGAGCATTGGCATTGCCTGGCAATTGAGTTGTCCTGTTGAACTCGTCCTCCTCTGATCTTCAGCAAGGGAAATGCATCCGGAGTAGGGGCTCTTTCGTGCCTAGGATTTGGGCAGCGTGCTTTGCCTGAGATCCACTGCCCTCGCTGCCTCGTCCTTTGTGCGGAGTCTCCTGTTGCTCATTTTCCACCCTCGCCTCCCCCCAAAGTGCGGAGTCTTGTTCCTCGTCGCAAGGGCAGGAGGGAGAATGGATCCGCAAACCGCTGTTTCCCCGCCCTCCGACCTGCCAGGGGGCGAGCGCGCCCCCCGGGGGGACAAGAGGGTGCAGTGTCCCGACTGCGGGAAGATGTTCAGCCGCCCCTCCAACCTCAAGATCCACCGCTACATCCACCTGGGGCAGAAGCAGTTCCAGTGCCCGACCTGCGGCAAGGCCTTTGCCCAGCCCTCCGGCCTGCGCCAGCACCAGCGGGTACACTCCGGTGACAAGCCCTTCACCTGCCCCGTGTGCCACAAGGCCTTCGCCTGGCTCTACGCCATGCGCCAGCACCAGCGTCTCCACACTGGCGAGAAGCCCTTCGCCTGCCCGGTGTGCCACAAGGCCTTTGCCCGCTCCTCCGACCAGCTGGTCCACCAGCGCATCCACATGAGGGAGAAGCCCTACCGCTGCTTGGCCTGCCCCATGAGCTTCGTCCGCTCCTCCTCGCTACTGATGCACCAGCGGGTCCACACCGGCATGAAGATCTACAAGTGCCCCATTTGCGCCAGGATGTACAGCCACCTGTCACCCTTCTCCACGCACAGGTGCTGCCACTCCGGGGAAAGCTCCGACAGATCTCCGGCCCAGGCGAAGACCCCTGGTCCCAACGGGGACCCTTCACCTTCCTCCTCTTCCTCCCCCCGCCCACCGAAGCAGCACCTGTGCTCGGTGTGCGGGAAGAGCTTCTCCCGGCCGTACAGCCTCACCGTCCACCGGCGCGTCCACACCGGCGAGCGGCCCTACAAGTGCACGCTGTGCGACCAGGCCTTCGCCCGCGCCTACAGCTTCCTGAACCACCAGCGCCTGCACAGCGGGGACAAGGCCTACAAGTGCTCGATGTGCGGGAAGGCCTTCCTCCGCTCGACGGCCCTCCTGGTCCACGAGCGCATCCACTCAGAGTGGCCTCGGCGGGCCTTCAGCCGGCGGTCGCAGCTGTTCCGGCGCCGTGCGGCGAGGTCCGGTTCGACCCCTCCCCCACCCGCCTCCGGTCACTCGGTTACCCCTCCGACCTCTCGCGGGATCGGCGCGCCCTCTGAGGGGAGGAGCTCTCCAAATGCTGGGCGTGTGAGAAGGACTTCACCTCGTCTCCTGAAACGTCACCAGACGCAGGAGTAGAAATCCAACTTGGGCGGCAGCGCATCAGCCACCCGTTATACGCCCGGCCCGATATTGGGTTCCCTTGGCTATACCGCCCGTTATACGCCTGGCCCGATATTGGGTTCCGTTGGCCATACTGCCCGTTATACACCCGGCCCGATATTGGGTTCCATTGGCTATACCGCCCGTTATACACCCGGCCCGATATTGGGTTCCATTGGCTGTACCGCCCGTTATACGCCCGGCCCGATATTGGGTTCCGTTGGCTGTACCGCCCGTTATACGCCCGGCCCGATATTGGGTTCCGTTGGCTGTACCGCCCGTTATACACCCGGCCCGATATTGGGTTCCGTTGGCTATACCGCCCGTTATACACCCGGCCCGATATTGGGTTCCATTGGCTATACCGCCCGTTATACACCCGGCCCGATATTGGGTTCCATTGGCTATACCGCCCGTTATACACCCGGCCCGATATTGGGTTCCATTGGCTATACCGCCCGTTATACGCCTGGCCCGATATTGGGTTCCGTTGGCCATACTGCCCGTTATACACCCGGCCCGATATTGGGTTCCATTGGCTATACCGCCCGTTATACACCCGGCCCGATATTGGGTTCCAATGGCTGTACCGCCCGTTATACGCCCGGCCCGATATTGGGTTCCGTTGGCCATACTGCCCGTTATACACCCGGCCCGATATTGGGTTCCATTGGCTATACTGCCCGTTATACACCCGGCCCGATATTGGGTTCCGTTGGCCATACTGCCCGTTATACGCCCGGCCCGATATTGGGTTCCATTGGCTGTACTGCCCGTTATACGCCCGGCCCGATATTGGGTTCCGTTGGCCATACTGCCCGTTATACACCCGGCCCGATATTGGGTTCCATTGGCTATTCCGCCCGTTATACACCCGGCCTGACATTGGGTTCCGTTGGCCATACTGCCCGTTATACGCCCGGCCCGATATTGGGTTCCGTTGGCCATACCCCCCGTTTCACGCTTCCGCTCGAGATGGATTTCTGCCCCACATTATATAAACCATAGTTTCTCAGCTTCAACTCTCCCAACTCGTTGACTGCTGCCAAGAGGTACAACCTTCACAGGAGACATTGCAGCCAGGAAGCTTCTGACACAAGCAACAAGAGAACATGTTCGAAAGAAGGACAGAAAAAGAACTTGCATTTATTTAAAGCACCTTTCATGACCTCAGGATGTTCCAAAGTGCCTCACAGAAAATGAAATACTTTTTAACGTGTCGTCACTGCTGTCGGCAAATGCAGCAGCCAATTTGTGCACAGGTGCGGGGTTCAGGGTGAGGGGAAGGTGAGGGGTGAGGGGAAGGTGAGGGGTGAGGGGAGGGTGCAGGGTTCTGGGTGAGGGGTGAGGGGTGAGGGGTTCAGGGTGCGGGGTTCTGGGTGAGGGGAAGGTGCGGGGTTCAGGGTGCGGGGTTCAGGGTGAGGGGCTCGGGGTGAGGGGAATGGGGTAAGAATCCCGGAGAGTGGAAGGTCTCATTAAGACTGTGTTTGGCCTCGAGCTCACTTACTGTAACCTTGCTTCAAGCTGTTTAATTATGGGATGCTCAATACTGCCTACAAACAGTTTCAAAGTCCGGTGGATTAGAGCAGGTTACTTGAATTAACCATTGCTTACCAGCATAATAAATATGTATCAAATATCTGTAAAATGAGTGTTTTGGATGATTTAACCCCTCGCACACCTCCCCCTCTCAGGCTAATGTGCAATATTATTGTCCAGAGCTCTGGTTAGTGCCCATCTGGAGTACTATCTTGTGTTGTGGACACTGCAGCTCAGGAAGGATATATTGGCCTTGGAGGGGGTGCAGTGCAGATTCCCCAGAATGATACAGTGGAACCTGCTTAGTTGCAATCGTTTGGGACAACCTCGCAAATTGCGATGAAACGGAAATTTTTACAAAGCGGGAAGCAACAAAAATGAAGGCTGGTCTGGTGCACAACAATTTTTATTTGTCTGGATTTCTTCCAACATCTTGCTGAAGGCTGAAGGCAGGAGAGCATCTTAAAAAGTGATGGAAAATGCTCCCGTCTCGGGAGTTTTTTTAATGTTGCGAAGTCAGTTCTAGTTTGGCGGGGATTGGAAATCATTAAACCTTCGCCCTCTCCCTCCCTGCGCGTAGAATTCAACAAACCTTTCACGACCTATTGCCTCGATGTATCGAGGCAGAACGCACAGTTGCTCTCTAACTTTGGGAATTACCAGCTCAGTCCCATCTTCGTTCACACCCTCTCCGGCCTCTGTTTCCAAGTCATTCAGAAAAGAAACCATTTCTGCGTCTCTCCGTACTTTCCCCGCCGAGTTCTGTGGCCAGCTCGAAAGCAAAATACTGCGGTTGGGGGAAATCAGACATAAAAACAGATAATGCTCGAGCGACTGGAGAAACTGGGGTTGTTCTCCTTTGAGCAAAGGTGGTTATGGAGAGATTTGATCGAGGTGTTCAAAATCATGAATTGTTTTGACAGAGTAAATAAGCAGAAACTGTTTGCAGTGGTAGAGGGGTCAGTAACCAGATGACACAGTTTTAAGGTTAATGGCAAAAGAATCCGAGGGGAGATGAGGAAACATTTTTTTACGCAGCGAATTGTTCTGATCTGGAATGCACTGCCTGAAAGGGCGGTGGAAGCAGATTCAATAGTAACTTTCAAATGGGAATTGGATAAATACTTGAAGGGGAAAGATTTACAGGGTTATAGGGAAAACACAGGGGAGTGGGACTAATTGGATCGCTCTTTCAAAGAGCTAGCACAGGCATGATGGGCTGAATGACTTCCTTCGGTGCTGAACTATACTATGATACTACTATGAAATACTCAGCAGGTCAGGCAGCATCTGTGGAGAAAGAAACAGAGTTAACGTTTCAGGTCGATGACCTTTCATCAGAACTGAGTTGTGCAACTGGTTCTGTGACTCAGACTGTGGACAGAGACTGTCGAGAGGAGAGGTGAACAGCTTTTAAACAAGTGCAATCAGGCAAAAGGGAAAGAACAAAAGGGAAGGTCTGTGGTAGGGCGGGGAGCAGGAGTGGTTAAATGGCAAAAGGAGGTGATAATTGGACAAATGCAGGCGGAGGAGGTGGAAATGGTGACAGCAGAATAACAGAGGGGGAAGGGAGCAGTGAAAATCGGTCAAAGTGGAGAGGGTTGACATGGCCCCGGGAATGTGGCGGACAAAAGACAGGGAGACCCCAGGGGTGCGGACCACCCCACCGGCCATGTACTGACAGGGGATCCCCACCCCAAGTACCAGCTACAGGGCCCTGGGGAGAGAGCAGGGCCAAGGGATTGGTTTAGGATTGACACGGGGCTATGGGGAGAGAGCGGGGCAGTGGGATTAGTTTTGGATTGATACAGGGCTATGGGGAGAGAGTGGGACAGTGGGATTAGTTTTGGATTGGTACAGGATTATGGGGAGAGAGCAGACAACGAGATTAGTTTTGGATTGGTGCACGACTATGGGGAGAGAGTGGGGCAGTGGGATTAGTTTTGGATTGGTGCACGACTATGGGGAGAGAGCGGGGCAGCAGGATTAGTTTTGGATTGATACAGGGCTATGGGGGGAGAGTGGGACAGTGAGATTAGTTTTGGATTGATACAGGGCTATGGGGGGAGAGTGGGACAGTGGGATTAGTTTTCGATTGATACAGGGCTATGGGGGGAGAGTGGGACAGTGGGATTAGTTTTGGATTGATACAGGGCTATGGGGGGAGAGTGGGACAGTGGGATTAGTTTTGGATTGATACAGGGCTATGGGGGGAGAGTGGGGCAGTGGGATTAGTTTTGGATTGATACAGGGCTATGGGGAGAGAGTGGGACAGTGGGATTAGTTTTGGATTGATACAGGGCTATGGGGAGAGTGTGGGGCAGTGGGGTTAGTTTTGGATTGATACAGGGCTATGGGGAGAGAGTGGGGCAGTGGGATTAGTTTTGGATTGATACAGGGCTATGGGGAGAGAGTGGGGCAGGGGGATTAGTTTTGGATTGATACAGGGCTATGGGGAGAGAGTGGGACAGTGGGATTAGTTTTGGATTGATACAGGGCTATGGGGAGAGAGTGGGGCAGTGGGATTAGTTTTGGATTGATACAGGGCTATGGGGAGAGAGTGGGACAGTGGGATTAGTTTTGGATTGATACAGGGCTATGGAGGGAGAGGGGGACAGTGGGATTAGTTTGGGATTGATACAGGGCTATGGGGAGAGAGTGGGACAGTGGGATTAGTTTGGGATTGATACAGGGCTATGGGGGGAGAGTGGGGCAGTGGGATTAGTTTTGGATTGATACAGGGCTATGGGGAGAGAGCGGGGCAGTGAGATTAGTTTTGGATTGATACAGGGCTATGGGGAGAGCGCAGGGCATTGTAGTTATTTTGGGATTGAAACAGGGCTTTGGAGAGGGCGGGACAGTGGGATCAGTTTGTGATTGACAGAGGGCTGTGGGGAGACAGTCAGGGAGAGTGCGGGAAAGATTAGTTTGCTCTGTTTCCATCTCGACTTTTGTGTTTCGATATCCCAGGTTGCAGATTTACCTGTCAGCTTGTCTCAGTGTTTCTAATTATGATTGACTCAGGAAGCAGATATATTTGAATTAATTCCTTTTCTGTATTGATGTATTGTTTCTACATTTGATCAAACCGTGTTATTCTTACATGACCCAAGAACCCTCTGTACCTTTTCTCCCACCTGGAATGCCAATTGTTAAATTCGTTGACTATTTTTTCCCACATTAATTGACCAAACCTGCCTTGACAGACTCTCTGCACAGTCTGAATCACACAACCAGTTGGACAACTTGTCTCAGCTTCTATTTTTATTCTCAATGTGACTCAGGAAGCGAGGAGGACAAAGACTCGAACTTCTTTTATTTCTAAATGTAAACATAATGACTCAACTTAACACATTATATCCAGCCGCCTTCTCACTTTCCTCTGAGAGAACCTGGGTCACATCATCTGAAAGGTCTGTTGCCTCTTCTACCCTGACCGTCCTGGTCTGCTGCTCCTCTTGTCCGAGACAGAAATGTCAACTCTCTTCCAACTTTTATAACCCACTTGTTTACGACTAATTTTCTTCCTGATCTTGGTTTTAACCATCCTCAATGTCTTTTTATCTTGTTCTCTTTTCTCAGGTACTGTCCCCCTCCCCTTCAAATCTGCCGTCATCACCCCCTCCTCAAAAAACCCACCTTTGACCCCTCTGTCCTTGCAAACTACCGCCCCATCTCCAACCTCCCTTTCCTCTCCAAAGTCCTTGAACGTGTTTTCGTCTCCCAAATCCGTGCCCATCTTTCCTGCAACTCCATGTTTGAATCCCTCCAATCAGGTTTCCATCCCTGCCACAGCACTGAAACAGCCCTTATCAAAGTCACAAATGACATCCTCTGTGACTGTGACCGTGGTAAACTATCCCTCCTCATCCTTCTCCACCTGTCTGCAGCCTCTGACACGGTTGACCACACCGTCCTCCTCCAATGCCTCTCCTCCATCGTCCAGCTGGGTGGGACTGCCCTCGCCTGGTTCCATTCTTGTCTATCCAGTTGTAGCCAGAGAATCACCTGCAGTGGTTTCACTTCCTGCTCCTGCATCGTTATCTCTGGAGTTCCCCAAGGATCTATCCTTGGTCCCCTCCTATCTACACGCTGCCCCTCGACAACATCATCCAATAAACGTGAGGTTCCACAAGTACACTGACGACACTCAGCTCTACCTCACCACCACCTCTCTCGACCCCTCCACTGTTTCCGATTTGTCACACTGCTTGTCCAACATCCAGTATTGGATCAGCAGAAATTTCCTTCAATTAAACATTGGGAAGACTGAAGCCATTGTCTTCGGTCCCCATCTCGGAGCGGAGCTACAGGCGGGAGCGGACCTAGGAGAGAGCGCGGGACTCGGAGACTACTAAAGGCCCAGGCTCGAGGGCCTACCCGCACTCGGAGCAGAGCTACAGGCGGGAGCGGACCTAGGAGAGAGCGCGGGACTCGGAGACAACTAAAGGCCCAGGCTCGAGGGCCTACCCGCACTCGGAGCGGAGCTACAGGCGGGAGCGGACCTAGGAGAGAGCGCGGGACTCGGAGACTACTAAAGGCCCAGGCTCGAGGGCCTACCCGCACTCGGAGCGGAGCTACAGGCGGGAGCGGACCGAGGAGAGAGCGCGGGACTCGGAGACAACTAAAGGCCCAGGCTCGAGGGCCTACCCGCACTCGGAGCGGAGCTACAGGCAGGAGCGGACCTAGGAGAGAGCGCGGGACTCGGAGACTACTAAAGGCCCAGGCTCGAGGGCCTACCCGCACTCGGAGCGGAGCTACAGGCGGGAGCGGACCGAGGAGAGAGCGCGGGGCTCGGAGATTACTAAAGGCCCAGGCTCGAGGGCCTACCCGCACTCGGAGCGGAGCTACAGGCGGGAGCGGACCTAGGAGAGAGCGCGGGACTCGGAGACTACTAAAGGCCCAGGCTCGAGGGCCTACCCGCACTCGGAGAGGAGCTACAGGCGGGATCGGACCGAGGAGAGAGCGCGGGACTCGGAGACTACTAAAGGCCCAGGCTCGAGGGCCTACCCGCACTCGGAGCGGAGCTACAGGCGGGAGCGGACCTACGAGAGAGCGCGGGACTCGGAGACTACTAAAGGCCCAGGCTCGAGGGCCTACCCGCACTCGGAGCGGAGCTACAGGCGGGAGCGGACCTTGGAGAGAGCGCGGGACTCGGAGACTACTAAAGGCCCAGGCTCGAGGGCCTACCCGCACTCGGAGCGGAGCTACAGGCGGGAGCGGACCGAGGAGAGAGCGCGGGACTCGGAGACTACTAAAGGCCCAGGCTCGAGGGCCTACCCGCACTCGGAGCGGAGCTACAGGCGGGAGCGGACCTACGAGAGAGCGCGGGACTCGGAGACTACTAAAGGCCCAGGCTCGAGGGCCTACCCGCACTCGGAGCGGAGCTACAGGCGGGAGCGGACCTAGGAGAGAGCGCGGGACTCGGAGACTACTAAAGGCCCAGGCTCGAGGGCCTACCCGCACTCGGAGCGGAGCTACAGGCGGAAGCGGACCTCGGAGAGAGCGCGGGACTCGGAGACTACTAAAGGCCCAGGCTCGAGGGCCTACCCGCACTCGGAGCGGAGCTACAGGCGGGAGCGGACCTCGGAGAGAGCGCGGGACTCGGAGACTACTAAAGGCCCAGGCTCGAGGGCCTACCCGCACTCGGAGCGGAGCTACAGGCTGGAGCGGACCTCGGAGAGAGCGCGGGACTCGGAGACTACTAAAGGCCCAGGCTCGAGGGCCTACCCGCACTCGGAGCGGAGCTACAGGCGGGAGCGGACCTAGGAGAGAGCGCGGGACTCGGAGACTACTAAAGGCCCAGGCTCGAGGGCCTACCCGCACTCGGAGTGGAGCTACAGGCGGGAGCGGACCTCGGAGAGAGCGCGGGACTCGGAGACTACTAAAGGCCCAGGCTCGAGGGCCTACCCGCACTCGGAGCGGAGCTACAGGCGGAAGCGGACCTCGGAGAGACCTACGGACTTAACTCCTGGACCTAAGATAAATAAGAAGCAAAAAGTAATCCAAAGTGGGACGTCACCAAGGAAGAGGTAAGTGATTGGTTGGTGAGTATTTTCCTGCTGAATTTGTCTGAGGTTAGAGTTTGTGGATTCTAGGGTCTCTGTTGTGTAGTGGGGGACTGCTGTTCAGCAAGGGCCCTTGAGTATACCTTTTAATTGAAGTGAAATTGGTGGGATTCATTTAATTTGAATTAATTAGTTAAAGGGTAAGTCATGTCAGGACAGCCCAGCCTCGTGTTATGCTCTTCCTGCTCTATGTGGGAAATCAGGGACCCTTCCGGTGTCCCTGACGACCATGTGTGCGGGAAATGTATCCAGCTGCAGCTACTGACAAACCGCATTGCGGCACTGGAGCTGCGGATGGATTCATTATGGAGCATTCGCGATGCTGAAAACGTCGTGGACAGCACGTTCAGTGAGATGGTCACACCGCAGGTAAAGGTTGTACAGGCAGGAAGTAAGTGGGTGACCTCCAGGCAGAGTAAGAGGAGCAGGCAGGCAGTGCAGGGGTCCTCTGTGGCCGTCCCCCTCTCAAACAAATATACCGCTTTAGATATTGTTGAGGGGGATGACTTATCAGGGGAAGGCAGCAGCAGCCAACTTCCTGGCACCAGGGGTAGCTCTGCTGCACAGGCTGGGAGGAAAAAGAGTGGAAGAGCTATAATGGTAGGGGATTCTATCGTAAGGGGAACAGACAGGCGTTTCTGTGGCCGTAAACGTGACTCCAGGATGGTTTGTTGCCTCCCTGGTGCCAGGGTCATGGATGTCACTGAGCGGCTTCAGGGCATTCTCAAGGGGGAGGGTGAGCAGGCAGAGGTCGTGGTCCACATTGGGACCAACGACATAGGTAGGAAGGGAGATGAGGTCCTGCATCAAGAATTTAGGGAGCTAGGTAGCAGATTAAAGAGCAGGACCTCAAAGGTTGTAATCTCTGGATTACTCCCAATGCCACGGGCTGGTGAGTATAGAAATAGGAGGATAGAACAGATGAATGCGTGGCTAAAGAGTTGGTGCAGGAGGGAAGGTTTCAGTTTCCTGGATCACTGGGCCTGCTTCTGGGGAAGGTGGGACTTGTACAAGTCGGACGGGTTGCATCTGAACCAGAGCGGGACAAATATCCTTGCGGGGAGGTTTGCTAGCACTGTTGGGGGGGGTTTAAACTAACTTGGCAGGGGGATGGGATACAGAGTGGAGCTACAATAGGGGGTGATGTGCAGCCAAATATTGAGAAAAAAACAAGTCAGCTTGGAAGACAGGGCAAATATGTAAGAGCAAGGCTGGATGGCATCTATTTTAATGCAAGGAGTCTTGCAAATAAGGTGGATGAACTGAAGGTGTTGATAAACACATGGGAGTATGACATTGTTGCTGTCACAGAGACATGGTTGAGGGAGGGGCAAGACTGGCAGCTCAATATTCCGGGGTACAGAATCTTCAGGCGAGACAGAGGGGGAGGTATAAGAGGAGGGGGGGTCGCAATATTAATTAAAGAATCAATTACTGCCATAAGGAGGGATGATATATTAGCAGGTTCCTCTAATGAGGCCATATGGGTGGAGCTTAAAAACAAAAAGGGGGCAAGCACTTTGATGGGAGTGTACTATAGACCCCCAAACAGTCAGGGGGAGATAGAGGAACAGATATGTAGGCAAATCTCAGAAAATTGTGCAAATAATAGGGTAATAATAGTGGGGGATTTCAACTTCCCCAATATTAACTGGGATACTCAGAGTGTAAAAGGCTTAGAGGGTACAAAATTCTTAACGTTCATCCAGGAGAGCTTTTTGAGCCAGCATGTAGAAAGTCCTACAAGAGAGGGGGCGGTACTGGACCTAATTCTCGGGGATGAGTCCGGCCAAGTGGAAGAAGTGCTAGTAGGTGAGCACTTTGGTGACAGTGACCATAATTCAGTGAGATTTAAGGTGGTCATGGAAAAGGACAGGGAGGGGCCGGAAATAAAGGTTCTAAATTGGGGGAAGGCCGATTTTAATAGGATAAGGCAGGATCTGGCCAAAATGGACTGGGATCAGCTGCTTGTAGGAAAATCCGCATCGGAGCAATGGGAGTCTTTCAGAAGGGAGATTGAGACCATACAATGGCAACATGTTCCCGTAAAGGTCAAGGGTGGTTCCAAGAACTCCAGGGAACCTTGGATGTCAGGGGATATACGAGAATGGATTAGGAAAAAAAGGAGGGCTTTTGGCAGATACAAAAGGCTAAGGACGGAGGAAGCCCGAGAGGAGTACAAAAAGTGCAGGGGGATACTTAAAAAGGAAATTAGGAGATCAAGGAGGGGCCATGAAAAAACACTGGCGAGCAAAATAAAGGAAAATCCTAAGATGTTTTATAAGTATATTAAGGGTAAGAGGATAACTAGGGAAAAAATAGGGCCCATTAGGGACAAAAATGGCAATCTGTGTGTGGAGCCGGAAGATGTCGGAGGGGTTCTAAATGAATTTTTTGCATCTGTTTTCACTTTGGAGAAGGATGACGTAGACAGAGAAATACGACAGGGGGACTGTGATATACTCGAACATATTAACATCGAGCGGGAGGAGGTATTGGCGGTTTTAGCAGGCCTAAAAATGGATAAATCCCCAGGCCCGGACGAAATGTATCCCAGGCTACTGTGTGAGGCAAAGGAGGAGATTGCGGGGGCTCTAACACATATATTCAGAACCTCTCTGGCCACAGGGGATGTGCCAGAGGACTGGAGAACCGCTAATGTAGTACCATTATTCAAGAAGGGGAGTAGGGAAAAACCGGGGAACTACAGGCCAGTGAGCCTAACATCAGTGGTAGGAAAATTATTGGAAAAAATTCTGAAGGACAAAATTAGTCTCCACTTGGAGAAGCAAGGATTAATCAGGGATAGTCAACATGGCTTTGTCAAGGGAAGATCATGTCTGACTAATTTGATTGAATTTTTTGAGGGGGTGACGAGGCGTGTGGATGAGGGTAACGCAGTGGATGTGGTATACATGGATTTCAGTAAGGCCTTCGATAAAGTCCCGCACAGGAGACTGGTCAAGAAGGTACGAGCCCATGGAGTCCAGGGTGCCTTGGCACTTTGGATACAAAACTGGCTTAGTGGCAGAAGGCAGAGGGTGATGGTCGAAGGTTGTTTTTGTGACTGGAAGCCTGTGGCCAGTGGGGTACCACAGGGATCGGTGCTGGGTCCCTTGCTGTTTGTGGTCTACATTAACGACTTGGATATGAATGTAAAAGGTATGATCAGTAAGTTCGCTGATGATACAAAAATTGGTAGGGTGGTAAATAGCGAGGAGGATAGCCTCAGTCTGCAGGACGATATAGATGGGTTGGTCAGATGGGCGGAACAGTGGCAAATGGAATTTAACCCGGAAAAGTGCGAGGTGATGCACTTTGGAGGGACTAACAAGGCAAGGGAATACACAATGAATGGGAGGACCCTAGGCAAGACAGAGGGTCAGAGGGATCTTGGTGTGCAAGTTCACAGATCCCTGAAGGCGGCGGAACAGGTAGATAAGGTGGTAAAGAAGGCATATGGGATACTTGCCTTTATTAGCCGATGATGTGGAGATGCCGGTGATGGACTGGGGTTGACAATTGTAAACAATTTTACAACACCAAGTTATAGTCCAGCAATTTTATTTTAAATTCACAAGCTTTCGGAGATTTCCTCCTTCCTCAGGCAAATGTTTCAAGAGCTCCTTGAAGCCTACGCATTTATACATATAGAACAATACATGGTGTTTACAGACTGCCCCTGCAACTGCCCGTTGCCAAGGCAATCACCGTGTTCAGACAGAGAGGTGTCACCTGCAGAACCCCCGAATACACATTCAACAAAAAAACAAACAGGGAAAAAAAACAGAGAAAAAAAACAGAGAGAGGCAGAAACATCCGGAAGGCAGAGAGAGCCAGCAAATGACCCATTATATTAAAAACAGATAACATTTGTTCGCTGGTGGGGTAACGTGTAGCGTGACATGAACCCAAGATCCCGGTTGAGGCCGTCCTCATGGGTGCGGAACTTGGCTATCAATTTCTGCTCGACGATTTTGCGTTGTCGTGTGTCTCGAAGGCCGCCTTGGAGTACGCTTACCCGAAGGTCGGTGGATGAATGTCCATGACTGCTGAAGTGTTCCCCGACTGGGAGGGAACCCTCCTGTTTGGCGATTGTTGCGCGGTGTCCGTTCATCCGTTGTCGCAGCGTCTGCATGGTCTCGCCAATGTACCATGCTCTGGGGCATCCTTTCCTGCAACGTATGAGGTAGACAACGTTGGCCGAGTCACAGGAGTATGAACCATGCACCTGGTGGGTGGTGTCCTCTCGTGTGATGGTAGTATCTGTGTCGTTGATCTGGCATGTCTTGCAGAGGTTACCGTGGCAGGGTTGTGTGGCGTCGTGGACGCTGTTCTCTTGAAAGCTAGGTAGTTTGCTGCGAACGATGGTCTGTTTGAGGTTGGGTGGCTGTTTAAAGGCGAGTAGTGGAGGTGTGGGGATGGCCATAGCGAGGTGTTTGTCCTCATTGATGACATGTTGAAGGCTGCGGAGAACATGGCGTAGTTTCTCGGCTCCGGGGAAGTACTGGACGACAAAGGGTACTCTGTTGGTTGCGTCCCGTGTTAGTCTCCTGAGGAGGTCTATGCGATTTTTTGCTGTGGCCCGTCGGAACTGTCGATCGATGAGTCGAGCGTCATATCCCGTTCTTACTAGGGCGTCTTTCAGCGTCTGTAGGTGTCCATCGCGTTCCTCCTCGTCTGAGCAGACCCTGTGTATTCGCAGGGCCTGTCCATAGGGGATGGCCTCTTTGACGTGGTTAGGGTGGAAGCTGGAAAAGTGGAGCATCGTGAGGTTGTCCGTGGGCTTGCGGTAGAGTGAGGTGCTGAGGTGCCCGTCTTTGATGGAGATTCGTGTGTCCAAGAAAGAAACTAATTCTGAGGAGTAGTCCATGGTGAGCTTGATGGTGGGATGGAACTTGTTGATGTTATCGTGTAGTCTCTTTAGTGATACCCCAATACGCCAACATTTTCATGCACAAGTTCGAGCAGGACTTCTTCACTGCACAAGACCTCCAACCAACACTATACACCAGATACATCGACGACATTTTCTTTCTATGGACCCACGGCAAGGAATCACTAAAGAGACTACACGATACATTACACTCGGTCCCTTCATCTAAGTCATTAATATAGATTGTAAATTGCTGAGGCCCAAGCACTGATCCTTGCAGCACCCCACGAGTGACAGCCTGCCAACCTGAGAATGACCCGTTTATCCCTACTCTCTGTTTTCTGTCCATTAACCAATCCTCTATCCATGCTAATATTTTACCCCCAACCCCATGAGCCCATATCTTGTGTAACAACCTTTTATGTGGCACCTTATCAAATGCCTTTTGAAAATCCAAATATACTACATCTACTGGTTCCCCTTTGTCTACCCTGCTAGTTACATCCTCAAAAAACTCCAATACATTTGTCAAACACTATTTCCCTTTCATAAAACCATGTTGACTCTGCCTAATCATATTATGATTTTCTAAGTGCCCTGTTACCGCTTCCTTAATAATGGATTCCAGCATTTTTCCGACGTCTGATGTCAGGCTAACTGGTCTGTGGTTCCCTGTTTTCTCTCTCCCTCCTTTCTTGAATAGCGGGGTTACATCTGCTACCTTCCAGTCCACTGGGACCGTTCTAGAATCCAGGGAATTTTGGAAGATCATAACCAATGCAACCACTATCTCCACAGCCACCTCTTCAGAACACTTGGATGTAGGCCATCAGGTCCAGGGGATTTATTGGCTTTTAGTCCCATTAGTTTCTCCAGTAGTTTTTCTCTACTGATATTAATTACTTTAAGTTCCTCACTCTCATTAGCCCCTTGATTCCCCACTATTTCTGACATGCTTCCACTGTGAAGACAGATACAAAATATTTGTTTAACGTCTCTGCCATTTCCTTATTCCCTGTTATAATTTCTCCAGTCTCAGCCTCTAAGGGACCAACGTTTACTTTTGTTACTCTCTTCCTTTTTACACACTTGTAGAAGCTCCTACAATCCGTTTTTATATTTCTTGATAGTTTACTTTCATATTCTATTTTCTCCCTTCTTATCAATTTTTTGGTCATCCTTTGCTGGTTTCTAAAACTCTCCCAATCCTCAGGCTCAGTACTCTTCTTGGCAACATTTTACTACATTAAAGGCACTATATAAATGCAAGTTGTTGTTGTTTTAACCATCCTCAATGCCTTTTTATCTTGTTTCTTTTTCATTCGTTCATGGGATGTGGGCGTCGCTGGCGAGGCCGGCATTTATTGCCCATCCCTAATTGCCCTTGAGAAGGTGGTGGTGAGCTGCCTTCTTGAACCGCTGCAGTCCGTGTGGTGAAGGTTCTCCCACGGTGCTGTTAGGAAGGAAGTTCCAGGATTTTGACCCAGCGACGATGAAGGAACGGCGATATATTTCCAAGTCGGGATGGTGTGTGACTTGGAGGGGGACGTGCAGGTGGTGTTGTTCCCATGTGCCTGCTGCTCTTGTCCTTCGAGGTGGTAGAGGTCGCGGGTTTGGGAGGTGCTGTCGAAGAAGCCTTGGCGAGTTGCTGCAGTGCATCCTGTGGATGGTACACACTGCAGCCACTGTGCGCCAGTGGTGAAGGGAGTGAATGTTTCGGGTGGTGGATTGGGTGCCAATCAAGCGGGCTGCTTTATCTTGGATGGTGTCGAGCTTCTTGAGTGTTGTTGGAGCTGCACTCATCCAAGCAAGTGGAGAGTATTCCATCACACTCCTGACTTGTGCCTTGTAGATGGTGGAAAGGCTTTGGGGAGTCAGGAGGTGAGTCACTCGCCACAGACTACCCAGCCTCTGACCTGCTCTTGTAGCCACAGTATTTATATGGCTGGTCCAGTTAAGTTTCTGGTCAATGGTGACCCCCAGGATGTTGATGGTGGGGGATTCGGCGATGGTAATGCCGTTGAATGTCAAGGGGAGGTGGTTAGACTCTCTCTTGTTGGAGATGGTCATTGCCTGGCACTTGTCTGGTGCGAATGTTACTTGCCACTTATCAGCCCAAGACTGGATGTTGTCCAGGTCTTGCTGCATGCGGGCTCAGACTGCTTCATTATTTGAGGGGTTGCGAATGGAACTGAACACTGTGCAATCATCAGCGAACATCCCCATTTCTGACCTTATCTTGGAGGGAATGTCATTGATGAAGCAGCTGAAGATGGTTGGGCCTAGGTCACTGCCCTGAGGAACTCCTGCAGCAATGCCCTGGGGCTGAGATGATTGGCCTCCAACAACCACTACCATCTTCCTTTGTGCTAGGTATGACTCCAGCCACTGGAGAGTTTTCCCCCTGATTCCCACTGACTTCAATTTTACTCGGGCTCCTTGGTGCCACACTCGGTCAAATGCTGCCTTGATGTCAAGGGCAGTCACTCTCACCTCACCTCTGGAATTCAGCTCTTTTGTCCATGTTTGGACCAAGGCTGTAATGAGGTCTGGAGCTGAGTGGTCCTGGCGGAACCCAAACTGAGCATCAGTGAGCAGGTTATTGGTGAGTAAGTGCTGCTTGATAGCACTGTCGATGACTTACATCACTTTGCTGATGATTGAGAGTAGATTGATGGGGCGGTAATTGGCCAGATTGGATTTTGTGGACAGCACATACCTGGGCAATTTTCCACATTGTCGGGTAGATGCCAGTGTTGTAGCTGTACTGGAACAGTTTGGCTGGAGGCGCAGCTAGTTCTGGAGCACAAGTCTTCAGCACTACAGCTGGGATGTTGTCGGGGCCCATAGCCTTTGCTGTATCCAGTGCACTCAGCCGTTTCTTGATATCACGTGGAGTGAATCGAATTTGCTGAAGACTGGCTTCTGTCATGGTGGGGATATCGGGAGGAGGCCGAGATGGATCATCCACTCGACACTTCTGGCTGAAGATGGTTGCAAACGCTTCAGCCTTGTTTTTTGCACTCACGTGCTGGACTCCGTCATCATTGAGGATGGGGATGTTTACAGAGTCTCCTCCTCCCGTTAGTTGTTAAATTGTCCACCACCATTCACGACTGGATGTGGCAGGACTGCAGAGCTTTGATCTGATCCGTTGGTTGTGGAATCGCTTAGCTCTGTCTATAGCATGTTGCTTCCGCTGTTTAGCATGCATGTAGTCCTGAGTTGTAGCTTCACCAGGTTGGCACCTCATTTTTAGGTACGCCCGGTGCTGCTCCTGGCATGCTCTTCTACACTCCTCATTGAACCAGGGTTGATCCCCTGGCTTGTTGGTAATGATAGAGTGAGGAATATGCCGGGCCATGAGGTTACAGATTGTGCTGGAATACAATTCTGCTGATGCTGATGGCCCACAGCGCCTCATGTATGCCCAGTTCTGAACTGCCAGATCTGTTCTGAATCTATCCCATTTAGCACGGTGATAGTGCCACACAACACGTTGGATGGTGTCCTCAGTGTGAAGACGGGACTTCATCTCCATGAGGACTGTGTGGTGGTCACTCCTACTAATACTGTCATGGACATATGCATTTGCGACAGGTAGATTGGTGGGACGAGGTCAAGTAAGGTTTTCCCTCGTGTTGATTCGCTCACCACCTGCCGCAGGCCCAGTCTGGCAGCAATGTCCTTCAGGACTCGGCCACACCACTCTATATATCAACCCACACCACTCTATAAATAAACCCACACCACTCTATATATAAACCCACACCACTCTATATATAAACCCACACCACTCTATATATAAACCCACACCACTCTATATATAAACCCACACCACTCTATATATAAACCCACACCACTCTATATATAAACACACACCACTCTATACATAAACCCACACCACTCTATATATAAACCCACACCACTCTATATATAAACCCACACCACTCTATATATAAACCCACACCACTCTATACATAAACCCAAACCACTCTATATATAAACCCACACCACTCTATATATAAACCCACACCACTCTATATATAAACCCACACCACTCTATATATAAACCCACACCACTCTATATATAAAACCACAACACTCTATATATAAAACCACAACACTCCATAGATAAACACACACCATTCCACATATAAACACACACCACTCTATATAAACCCGCACCACTCAATAAAAAACCCATACAACTATACATAAACCCACACCACGCTATAGATAAGCACATAACAATCTATAGATAAACACACACCACTCCATATATAAACACACACTTTATATATAAACACCCACCACTCAATAGATAAACACAAACCACTCGAGATATAAACACATGCCACTCTATAGATAAGCACATAACAATCTATATATAAACACACACCACTTTATAGATAAACACACAACACTCTAAATATAAACCCACACCACTCTATATATAAACCCACACCACTCTATATATAAACCCACACCACTCTATATATAAACCCACACCACTCTATATATAAACCCACACCACTCTATATATAAACCCACACCACTCTATGTGTAAACCCACGCCACTGTATATATAATCTATATATAAGAACGGGATATGACGCTCGACTCGTCGATCGACAGCTCTAACGGGCCACAACGAAAAATCGCATAGACCTCCTCAGAAGACAAACATGGGACACAACCAACAGAGTACCCTTCGTCGTCCAGTACTTTCCCGGAGGGGAGAAACTACCCCATGTTCTTCGCAGCCTTCAACATGTCATCAATGACGACGAACACCTCACTATGGCCATCCCCATGCCTCCACTACTCGCCTTCAAACAGCCACCTAACCTCAAACAGACCATCGTTCGCAGCAAATTACCCAGCTTTCAGGAGAACAGCGACCACGACACCACACAACCCTGCCATGGCAACCTCTGCAAGACATGCCAGATCATCGACACAGATACCACCATCACACGAGAGGACACCACCCACCAGGTACATGGTTCATACTCCTGTGACTCTGCCAACGTTGTCAACCTCATACGTTGCAGGAAAGGATGCCCCAGAGCATGGTACATCGGCGAGACCATGCAGACACTGCGACAACGGATGAACGGGCACCGCACAACAATCGCCAGACAGGAGGGTTCCCTCCCAGTCGGGGAACACTTCAGCAGTCAAGGACATTCAGCCTCCGATCTTCGGGTAAGCGTTCTCCAAGGCGGCCTTCGAGACACACGACAACGCAAAATCGTCGAGCAGAAATTGATAGCCAAGTTCCGCACCCATGAGGACGGCCTCAACCGGGATCTTGGGTTCATGTCACGCTACATGTAACCCCACCTGACGTAGAGTCATCCAGACTCAAGTCGTAGTTGGCTTGTTCTCCATACACAGATGCGGCCGGACCAGCTGCAATTTCCAGCGAAAAAAAAGGTTATCTGTTTTCAATACAAACCGCAGCATCTGCTACATTTGACCCCTTGTGACCCCACCTCAGTATTAGAATCAAAACATAGAATCATAGAAGTTTACAACATGGAAACAGGCCCTTCGGCCCAACATGTCCATGTCGCCCAGTTTATACCACTAAGCTAGTCCCAATTGCCTGCACTTGGCCCATATCCCTCTATACCCATCTTACCCATGTAACTGTCCAAATGCTTTTTAAAAGACAAAATTGTACCCGCCTCTACTACTGCCTCTGGCAGCTCGTTCCAGACACTCACCACCCTTTGAGTGAAAAAATTGCCCCTCTGGACCCTTTTGTATCTCTCCCCTCTCACCTTAAATCTATGTCCCCTCGTTATAGACTCCCCTACCTTTGGGAAAAGATTTTGACTATCTACCTTATCTATGCCCCTCATTATTTTATAGACTTCTATTAGATCACCCCTAAACCTCCTCCTCTCCAGGGAAAAAAGTCTCAGTCTATCTAACCTCTCCCTATAAGTCAAACCATCAAGTCCCGGCAGCATCCTAGTAAATCTTTTCTGCACTCTTTCTAGTTTAATAATATCCTTTCTATAATAGGGTGACCAGAACTGTACACAGTACTCCAAGTGTGGCCGTACTAATGTCTTGTACAACTTCAATGTTCTGACCAATGAAACCAAGCATGCCGAATGCCTTCTTCACCACCCTATCCACCTGTGACTCCACTTTCAAGGAGCTATGAACCTGTACTCCTAGATCTCTTTGTTCTATAACTCTCCCCAACGCCCTACCATTAACGGAGTAGGTCCTGGTCTGATTCGATCTACCAAAATGCATCACCTCACATTTATCTAAATTAAACTCCATCTGCCATTCATCGGCCCACTGGCCCAATTTATATTCTTGGATGTAATGTTTCCCTGACTAACCTGTTTGAACAGCATTCACTCCTTTGATTGCTGTGATTATCTCTCTGCCGAGGTGTGATAAAGGGCAGTTGGAAAGATTATCTGTAATCACCAGGCGTTGTTCTCTGACTATATATGCTGTGCCGAGATGCATCTCTTCACTTCACCTGACGAAGGAGCAATGCTCCGAAAACTTGTGATTTCAAATAAAGCTGTTGGACTATAACCTGGTGTTGTGCGCCTCCTTACACTATATATAAACACACACCACTCTATATATAAACCCACACCACTCCATACATAAACACAAACCACTCTATAGATCAACACACACCACTCTATAGACAAACCCACACCACTCCATATATATAAACATACACCACTCTGTATATAAACCCACACCACTCTATACATAAACCCACACCACTCTATATATAAGCCCACGCAACTCGAGACATAAACCCACACCATTCTATACATAAACCCACACCACTCTATACATAAACCCACACCACTCTATACATAAACCCACACCACTCTATATATAAACCCACACCACTCTATATATAAACCCACACCACTCTATATATAAACCCACACCACTCTATATATAAACCCACACCATTCTATACATAAACCCACACCACTCTATACATAAACCCACACCACTCTATATATAAACACACACCACTCTATATATAAACCCACACCACTCTATATATAAACCCACACCACTCTATATATAAACCCACACCACTCTATATATAAACCCACACCACTCTATATATAAACCCACACCACTCTATATATAAACCCACACCACTCTATATATAAACACACACCACTCTATATATAAACCCACACCACTCTATATATAAACCCACACCACTCTATATATAAACAAACACCACTCTATATATAAACCCACACCACTCTATACATAAACCCACACCACTCTCGATATAAACACACACCACTCTATACATAAACCCACACCACTCTATACATAAACCCACACCACTCTATATATAAACACACACCACTGTGATTATAAACCCACACCACTCTCGATATAAACACACACCACTCTATATATAAACACACACCACTCTATATAGAAACCCACACCACTCTATATATAAACCCACACCACTGTGATTATAAACCCACATCATTGTGTATACAAACTCCAACTACTATGCGGAAACCCACTCTACGATGCACCAACACCACTGTATGTATAAACCCACGCCACTGTATATAGACACACACACACCACTGTATATAAACCCGCACCATTGTATATATAAACCCACACCACTCTACATAAATCCATGCAACTTGAGATATATTTATAAATACACACTACTCTATATAAACCCACACCACTGTATCTATAAATCCACACCACTATCTATAAAACCACACCATTGTGTATGTAAACCCAACCCACTACATATAAAAACCCATACCACTGTATCTATAAACTGACATTGCTATATTTAAATCCACATCACTATATCTAAATTCACAGCACTATGTGAAATCACAGCAAAATAAACACTTTTTTTTATTCGTTCATGGGATGTGGGCGTCGCTGGCGAGGCCGGCATTTATTGCCCATCCCTAATTGCCCTTGAGAAGGTGGTGGTGAGCCGCCTTCTTGAACCGCTGCAGTCCGTGTGGTGAAGGTTCTCCCACAGTGCTGTTAGGAAGGAAGTTCCAGGAATTTGACCCAGCGACGATGAAGGAACGGCGATATATTTCCAAGTTGGGATGGTGTATGAATTGGAGGGGGAAGTGCAGGTGGTGGTATCCCCATGTGCCTGCTGCTCTTGTCCTTCTAGGTGGTAGAGGTCGCGGGTTTGAGAGGTGCTGTCGAAGAAGCCTTGGCGAGTTGCTACAGTGCATCCTGTGGATAGTACACACTGCAGCCACAGTGCGCCGGTGATGAAGGGAGTGAATGTTTAGGGTGGTGGATGGGGTGCCAATCAAGCGGGCTGCTTTGCCTTGGATGGAGTCGAGCTTCTTGAGTGTTGTTGGAGCTGCACTCATCCAGGCAAGTGGAGAGTATTCCATCACACTCCTGACTTGTGCCTTGTAGATGGTGGAAAGGCTTTGGGGAGTCAGGTGGTGAGTCACTCGCTGCAGAATACCCAGCCTCTGACCTGCTCTTGTAGACACAGTATTTATATGGCTGGTCCAGTTAAGTTTCTGGTCAATGGTGATCCCCAGGATGTTGATGGTGGGGGATTCGGCAATGGTAATGCCGTTGAATGTCAAGGGGAGGTGGTTAGACTCTCTCTTGTTGGAGATGGTCATTGCCTGGCACTTGTCTGGGGCGAATGTTACTTGCCATTTATGAGCCCAGGTTGTCCAGGTCTTGCTGCATGTGGGCTCGGACTGCTTTATTATTTGAGGGGTTGCGAATGGAACTGAACACTGTGCAATCATCAGCGAACATCCCCATTTCTGACCTTATGATGGAGGGAAGGTTATTGATGAAGCAGCTGAAGATGGTTGGGCCTTGGATACTGCCCTGAAGAACTCCTGCAGGAATGACCTGGGGCTGAGATGATTGGCCTCCAACAACCACTACCATCTTCCTTTGTGCTTGGTATGACTCCAGCCACTGGAGAGTATATATAAATACATATATATAAAAATAGATGTAGATATAAACTCACTTCACTTCATATAAACCCGCACACTATATACAAACCCACAAAACTATATAGGTAAACCCAAACCATGTTTTTAAACCCATAACAATTAATATCAACCCACACCACTATATATAACACACACCACTATATATAAATCCACACTATATATAAATCCACACTGCTATATATAAACCAAAACCACTGTATATAAACCCACACCACTGTATATAAACCCATGCTACCATATAAACCCACCACTATCTATAAATACATACTATATATAAACTCACACTCCTGTATATATAAATCCACACCACTATATATAAACTCAGACCACTTTGCATAAACCCGAAAATATATACAAATGCACCCCACTCTGGTGTATATTTAAATATTATGTACATAAACCCACACCACTGAATATAAGCCCACACCACTATACTTAAACACAAACTACTACATATAAACCCACACTACTATATATAAATCCACACCACGATATATAATCACAGAACAATTTATATATAAACCCGCAAAACTTAATATAAATCCACAGCGATACATATAAATCCACACAGCTATACATAAACCCACATTATTATATATAAATCCAAACTGCTGTATATATATAAACCCACACCACTGTATATAAACCCACACCACTGTACATAAACCCACACCACTACATATATGAACTTACATGACTAAAAAGAAACCCACACCACTCTATATATAAACCCACACCACTATACATAAACCCACACTACTACATATATGAACCTACATTATGATATGGAAACCCACACCACAATATATATAAACCCACATCACTGTATATAAACCCACACCGCGATATATAAACCCACACCGCGATATATAAAACCACACCACCATATATAAACCCACACGACTGGATATAAACCCACAACACTACATATCTAAACCCACACTACTATACATAAACCCAAACTATATATGACTATACATGCGACTGTATATATAAACTCACATCACTGTATGTATAAACCTACACCACTGTATATAAACCCACAATACTATATATAAACCCAAACTATATACGACTATACATGCTACTTGATATATAAACCCACATCACTGTCTGAATAAACCCACACTACTGTATATAAACCCAAACTACTGTATATAAACCCACACTATTTATAAACCGACACTACTGTTTATATAAAACCACATTACTATATATATAAAATCCCACACCACTGTATATATCAACCCAAACCACTAATATATAAACCCACACCACTCTATACATAAACCCACACCACTCTATATATAAACCCACACCACTCTATATATAAACCCACACCACTCTATATATAAACACACACCACTCTATATATAAACCCACACCACTCTATATATAAACCCACACCACTCTATAAATAAACCCACACCACTGTTTATATAAACCCACACCACTCTATATATAAACCCACACCACTCTATATATAAACCCACACCACTCTATATATAAACCCACACCACTCTATATATAAACCCACACCACTCTATATATAAACCCACACCACTCTATACATAAACACACACCACTCTATACATAAACCCACACCACTGTTTATATAAACCCACACCACTCTATATATAAACCCACACCACTCTATATATAAACCCACACCACTCTATATATAAACCCACACCACTCTACATATAAACCCACACCACTCTATATATAAACCCACACCACTCTATGCATAAACCCACATCACTCTATATATAAACCCACACCACTCTATACATAAACCCACACCACTCTATATATAAACCCACACCATCCTATATATAAACCCACACCACTCTATATATAAACCCACACCACTCTATATATAAACCCACACCACTCTGTATATAAACCCACACCACTCTATGTATAAACCCACACCACTCTATATATAAACCCACACCACTCTATATATAAACCCACACCACTCTGAACATAAACACACACCACTCTATATATAAACCCACACCACTCTATATATAAACCCACACCACTCTATATATAAACACACACCACTCTATATATAAACCCACACCACTCTGTATATAAACCCACACCACTCTATGTATAAACCCACACCACTCTATATATAAACCCACACCACTCTATATATAAACACACACCACTCTATATATAAACCCACACCACTCTATATATAAACCCACACCACTCTGTATATAAACCCACACCACTCTATATATAAACCCACACCACTCTGAACATAAACACACACCACTCTATATATAAACCCACACCACTCTATATATAAACCCACACCACTCTATATATAAACACACACCACTCTATGTATAAACCCACACCACTCTATATATAAACCCACACCACTCTATATATAAACCCACACCACTCTATATATAAACCCACACCACTCTATATATAAACACACACCACTCTATATATAAACCCAAACCACTAATATATAAACCCACACCACTCTATACATAAACCCACACCACTCTATATATAAACCCACACCACTCTATATATAAACCCACACCACTCTATATATAAACCCACACCACTGTTTATATAAACCCACACCACTCTATATATAAACCCACACCACTCTATAAATAAACCCACACCACTCTATATATAAACCCACACCACTCTATATATAAACCCACACCACTCTACATATAAACCCACACCACTCTATAAATAAACCCACACCACTGTTTATATAAACCCACACCACTCTATATATAAACCCACACCACTCTATATATAAACCCACACCACTCTATATATAAACACACACCACTCTATATATAAACCCACACCACTCTATAAATAAACCCACACCACTCTATATATAAACCCACACCACTCTATATATAAACCCACACCACTCTACATATAAACCCACACCACTCTATAAATAAACCCACACCACTGTTTATATAAACCCACACCACTCTATATATAAACCCACACCACTGTTTATATAAACCCACACCACTCTATATATAAACCCACACCACTCTATATATAAACCCACACCACTCTATATATAAACACACACCACTCTATATATAAACCCACACCACTCTATATATAAACCCACACCACTCTATATATAAACACACACCACTCTATATATAAACCCACACCACTCTGTATATAAACCCACACCACTCTATGTATAAACCCACACCACTCTATATATAAACCCACACCACTCTATATATAAACACACACCACTCTATATATAAACCCACACCACTCTATATATAAACCCACACCACTCTGAACATAAACACACACCACTCTATATATAAACCCACACCACTCTATATATAAACCCACACCACTCTATATATAAACACACACCACTCTATGTATAAACCCACACCACTCTATATATAAACCCACACCACTCTATATATAAACCCACACCACTCTATATATAAACCCACACCACTCTATATATAAACACACACCACTCTATATATAAACCCAAACCACTAATATATAAACCCACACCACTCTATACATAAACCCACACCACTCTATATATAAACCCACACCACTCTATATATAAACCCACACCACTCTATATATAAACCCACACCACTCTATATATAAACACACACCACTCTATATATAAACCCACACCACTCTATAAATAAACCCACACCACTCTATATATAAACCCACACCACTCTATATATAAACCCACACCACTCTACATATAAACCCACACCACTCTATAAATAAACCCACACCACTGTTTATATAAACCCACACCACTCTATATATAAACCCACACCACTCTATATATAAACCCACACCACTCTATATATAAACCCACACCACTCTATATATAAACCCACACCACTCTATATATAAACCCACACCACTCTATATATAAACCCACACCACTCTATACATAAACACACACCACTCGATACATAAACCCACACGACTGTTTATATAAACCCACACCACTCTATATATAAACCCACACCACTCTATATATAAACCCACACCACTCTATATATAAACCCACACCACTCTATATATAAACCCACACCACTCTATATATAAACACACACCACTCTATATAGAAACCCACACCACTCTATATATAAACCCACACCACTCTATATATAAACCCACACCACTCTATATATAAACCCACACCACTCTATATATAAACCCACACCACTCTATATATAAACCCACACCACTCTATATATAAACCCACACCACTCTATATATAAACCCACACCACTCTATATATAAACCCACACCACTCTATATATAAACCCACACCACTCTATGCATAAACCCACATCACTCTATATATAAACCCACACCACTCTATACATAAACCCACACCACTCTATATATAAACCCACACCACTCTATATATAAACCCACACCACTCTATATATAAACCCACACCACTCTAGATATAAACCCACACCACTCTATATATAAACACACACCACTCTATATATAAACCCACACCACTCTAGATATAAACCCACACCACTCTATATATAAACCCACACCACTCTATATATAAACCCACACCACTCTAGATATAAACCCACACCACTCTATATATAAACCCACACCACTCTGTATATAAACCCACACCACTCTATGTATAAACCCACACCACTCTATATATAAACCCACACCACTCGAGATATAAACCCACACCACTCTATATATAAACCCACACCACTCTGAACATAAACACACACCACTCTATATATAAACCCACACCACTCTATATATAAACCCACACCACTCTGAACATAAACACACACCACTCTATATATAAACCCACACCACTCTATATATAAACCCACACCACTCTATATATAAACCCACACCACTCTATGTATAAACCCACACCACTCTATATATAAACCCACACCACTCTATATATAAACCCACACCACTCTATATATAAACCCACACCACTCTATATCTTAACCCACACCACTCTGAACATAAACACACACCACTCTATATATAAACCCACACCACTCTATATATAAACCCACACCACTCTATATATAAACCCACACCACTCTATATATATAAACACACACCACTCTATATATAAACCCACACCATTATATATATATAAACCCACACTACTGTACATAAACTCACAACACTGTATATATAAACCGTACCACTATATATATATAAACCTACAATACTAAGGGGAAAAAATAGGATAGGGGCCGTTTTTGGGCGGGGGTAGCGTGATGTGCTTTACCCCACGGTCAATGACCCCGGCGCAGGCAGGACACAAGTTTTGACCCACCCGAGGACTTCCCTGCGATCAGCGTTCCATCCCAGGTCTTGCACCTGGAATCAATGCAATTCACACTTTCCACCACCAGAGGGGGGGCAATCTCTTAAACAGAGGATGGTCCTCAGAAATCTCTTCAAGGGAGCTGGTACCTGTCATTTGCTGAAAATAACAGTCGACTGTCTGCACGGAGTCTGAACGGAGATCAGACATCACACACGTAAAACTCAGATGCAGGTCCAATCCCTATGTTTACACACTGATGAGTTATGTTAAAACATTCAATAAAGGTTGCGCACTACGAAATCCCACATCCCCCAATCTGCCCACCAGACCTCACCAATCTGTCGATCTGAGTTGGTACCAGGCCTGTGAGAGTGCATGCACCAAGGTTCTCTGCTGATGCACTAGAGGCCTTGGTGCAAGAGATGGACAGAAGGAGGATCATCCTATATCTGCAGGGTGGGGGTGGGGGAGGGGAAAGAGGCCCTCCAGACATATACTCAAAAGGCAGTGGGAGGCAGCGGGGGACGAAGTCAATCCCAGGCGCACAGCATCATGAACATGGATACAGGGCAGGAAGAAGTTCAATGCTTTAACATGAGTGTTCAAGGTGAGTGAGGTCAACTGTCAAGTGGTGTCTCCAACCAACTGCTCCACACACGACACCCCCATCACCCACATACCAACAAACTCTTTCCATCAGTACTCAACTCTTCCCATCAGATGCTTCCTCTCACCCTTACACATTACCACTGTTTCAAGCCGCCCACCCACAACTCACAGGCCACACACACTGGCAGCTATTCAACCATGACAGGCACATCATCCAGACACACGTCCCGCTTTCTTGCAGGAGAAGGTGGCACATATCAAGAGGCAGCAAGTGGCCGTGGCATTCAGCCCCTCGAGCCTGTTCCACCATTCAATGAGATCATGGTGGACCTGTGACCTAACTCCATATACCCACCTTAGCCCCATATCCCATAATACCCTTGGTTCACAGAAATCGATCAATCTCAGATTTAACATTCACAAGTGAGCTAGCATCAACTGCTGTCTGTGGAAGACCGTTCCAAACATCTCCCACCCTTTGCGTGTAGAAGCATTTCCTAACTTCACTCCTGCACCTCCTGGCTCTAAATGTTATGCTATGTCCCCGCGTCCTAGTATTCAAGTGTAGGAGACCTCCGAAAACAGTTACAAATGTCTGGGCAGCCAGAAACAATAATCCAGCAACTAACCTGTAAATCCTGCATGGTCCCTTTAAATAGAGCCGGTGGGGGGGTCCTCCAGGCACTCTAAGACACGTTCAGATGGTCAGGGTTAAGACTGTGGGTTGAGTTGAGCGTTAAGTCCCAAAATGGTGACTGTCACTTTAAATCAGCGTTGCACACTGACTGAAGCCATTTTCTCCCTACTTTACATGATTCCAGCGTTCGTTATCTGCGCCTGCAGATTCACTGGGAGCGACATGGCCCAATTTAGCGCCCAGTGAATCTGTTCCTATGTACCAGCGACAGTTGATGACTGCGCACCATGTACATGGCCAGCACTATGGATGAGGACATCATTAAAGTTATCCAGTTGTCCTGTGATCCACAATAGGGCCACGTACCAAGTGTGCGGGCTCACTCTGGTCAGAGATCGGTGGAGAGCTGAGACACTTGTGTTCCATGGGATTGAATTACGACCCAGATTGCAGTCCATATGAAACAAGAAAAGAGGATAAGTGAGTGTGTCCCCCTGGCCCCCATCAGTTTTGGGTATGCCGGCAGGGATCAATATGCCCACTGAGGATAGTCCCCTTTTTAAAAGAGATTTTTCGGAGTAATTTACCCTCCGCAATCCAGACAAAGATGGAGATGCACTGCGGGGGTGATTTTAACGGCGGGAAATTAGCAGGTTCGGGTGTAACACCGATTTTACACCCAGATAGAAAGAAAGACTTGCATTTATATAGCACCTTTCACCGCAGGACGTCCCAAACTGCTTTACAGCCAATGAAGTACTTTTTGAAGCATAGCCTCTGTTGTAATGCAGGAAATGTGGCAGCCAATTTGCACACAGCAAGATCCCACAAACAGCAATGAGACGTTGACCAGATCATCTGTTTCAGTGATGTTGATTGAGGGATAAATATTGGCCAGGACACCGGGGAGAACTCCCCTGTTCTTCTTCGAATTGTGCCCTGGGAACTTTTACATCCCCCCGAGAGGGCAGACGGGGCCTCGGTATAACGAATCATCCGAAGGGCAGCAGCTTCGACAGTGCAGCACTCCCTCAGTACTGTCCCTCCGACAGTGCAGCACTCCCTCAGTACTGTCCCTCCGACAGTGCAGCACTCCTTCAGTACTGTCCCTCTGACAGTGCAACATCCCTCACTACTGATCCTCTGACAGTGCAGCACTCCCTCACAACTGACCCTCCGACAGCGCAGCACTCCCTCACTACTGACCCTCCGACAGTGCAGCACTCCCTCACTACTGACCCTCCGACAGTGCGGCACTCCCTCCCTACTGACCCTCCGACAGTGCAGCACTCCCTCACTACTGACCCTCCGACAGTGCAGCACTCCCTCACTACTGCCCCTCCGACAGTGCGGCACTCCCTCCCTACTGACCCTCCGACAGTGCGGCACTCCCTCCCTACTGACCCTCCGACAGTGCAGCACTCCCTCAGTACTGACCCTCCGACAGTGCAGCGCTCCCTCAGTACTGACCCTCCGACAGTGCAACACTCCCTCAGTACTGCACTGGACTGTCAGCCTTAATTTCATGCTGAAGTCTCGAGTGGGACTTGAACCCATGACTTTCTGACACCAAGGCCACTGAGCCACAGCTGATTCATCGAAATGACTTCAATGGAGAGTAATATCGGGCGGGGTGTAAATCCAGCATTGTATCTGATCTCGTCAGATTGCCTGGGCGGGTTAGGTTAAAATTGCCTGTAGTGAAGGTACGACAGCTAAAGTAATACCCCAGTCTGTTATTTGAGCATTTCATGTGATTGGTGATGCAGGAAAATGAAAGGATCAGACCAGACTGCCACAGATAGCCACAAGGTCCTTTTCGTATCCTTAACCCAAACCTCAGTACAGAATCAGTCAAATCTAAGGTCTCGCCAAACCAAAAATAAACCCACCTCCACCCCTGTGGTCTGTGAACAACCAGAGGATGGAAGGACCAGCCAGGACAGGGAGGCAGAACGAAGGCAGAAGCATTACCAGGGGTAGAGGAGAAAGGAGTGGTAACAATGATTTTGGACGGTCCAGACAATAATCCTGGGAATTATATTGACCCTTCCCCCCACAGTAGAATTGTTGCAGTCGGCTAGAGAAACGGAGTGGCAAGAATTCTCTGGATCCCCGAGAAATTGGAGAGGGCGAAGTTGGGGCCGTGTGAGAGTTACTGCAACTTTGGACACCAACCCATGGTGACACATCTGCATGTCCTATGACCTCTAGTAATAGACCGCCATGTGTGCCCCTAATTATCTGTCTTGGGACGACTGATGTTTAATTTGTTAGACACGGGGACAGGTGTTGCCCACGGTATCGATAGACCCGTTGAACATACAAAGGGTGGTGTTAGCAGATCTTAACGGGAAATGCTCACACTGCCGCCAGGACAGTATGGTGACAGCAACACTGGGCCTGCACGCATTTGCTTTTGGATTCATGTGTTGGGCCCTTCTCTGGAATGTATTATTATTATTGGGAAGGACGTACATTCCCCTTCAGGGCTGGTAATAGATGTGTGACCGGAAAAGCCCAGGGACAAGCCAGTCCTTTCAGATGTAATAGCAATCCAATCGATCCTTTGACTCAACACAAAACTGATGCTCACAACTCAATCCCGATGTCCCAACAGATTGAGGATTCCATTCCTCCCGATCACCCACAAAGTGGTTAATTAGTTACATCATTTTACTGACATGTTTGCAATATCTAAGACTGGTTGTGATCCATCAATGCGGGCCCTTGTGGTGAATGAATGTCCATTCCCCAATACTGTACCAATGTAAAATGTTCTCTCTTTCAACAAGGGGTCGTTCGCCAATGTTACTCCACTTGTGACAGCCGCATTTGGCCGGTCCGGATACCCGATGATACAAAGCGTCTCACTATTGATGACTGGTGCTAGAACCAACAAACTTTAGCTGCAGCCTCTCCTGTTCAAAATATGCCTCAAGTTCAGTCTAGTGTGCCCCCCACGTCTGTTATTTTTCCGGACCGGCCAAATGCGGTAGAAGGGTCCAATCAATATATATTGGCGTTTACCTTTAGAGGGCCTGCTTGCCATGAGGATTCCATGATTGCCCAGTCCTGTCCCATTCCTTCATGAAATCCATACTGGAACCTGTGGTTTTATTTTAAGTGGATGATATGTTGATGTCCATAAGGGCAGCAGAAGCCCATTTCCAGGTCCTCCATGTTTTGTTTTGCCGATGTTCAGTCTCTCAAAGGCACAACTGCTGTGTCCTTCCCAAGCCGTTAGTTAACAGGCCTCTTCACGAGAGCACGATAGCTCACTCCACCCCATGACCGAGAGACTTCACACCGTGTTTCTGGGTGTCATTGGATTTTCTTGCCAGTTAATTCACGGAATTGAAACCCCCCCTCCTCCAATATGATCCCCTGAAGAAGGGTCGTGCTTGGGGTATGAACAGAATCCTGTCTGAACACCTGTATCACCCTAAAGCAGGCCCTAACCCTGGCCCCTTCTGCAGCCACACCTAATTTAACATTCCCCTTCCATCTTGAAGTGTCTTGCTCCTCCACTGCATTGTCTGCGGGTCTTTCTCAAGAGATTCATGGTCTTTGCTGCCCGGTTGCATACCCGAGCCGTGTGTTGACATCAGTTGAGAAGAACTTCTCCCTGTGTGAGTTGCAAGTGTCAGCCTCCACATGGGCTGTCCCAATAATTCACTCCTCTCACTGGTTATAGAAAGACTTGCATTTTATCCAGCACCTTTCACAACCTCAGCACTTTACAACCAATGAAGTGCTTTTGAAGTGTCGTCACTGTTGTAATGTAGGTAATGTAGCAGCCCATTTGCGACCAGCAAACTCCCACAAACAGCAATGTGATAATGACCAGATAATCTGTTTTAGTGATGTTGGTTGAGGGATAAATGTTGGCCAGGACCCCACAGGCATGGGGAAAGAAATATATTTTGACCTTTGCTGATACTTTTACAAAATGGCTGGAAGCAATCGCAGCGATGGATAATTCGGTCTTTGCCACAGCAAGGGCCCTAGTCGGCCAGGTCCTCACTGGATGGGGCTTACCACAGGAGGTGGGTTCCAATGGGGAGTTAATAAAGAGATGTCTATGATTACTCGGTATTAAACAGTAACTCTACATCCCAAGTCCTCGGGAATAGTGGGGAGATTGAATCACACTCTAAAAACAGTACGACACAAATTTGTGTCCCTAAATGGAAGGGACTGGGACCAGAAATTGCCTTTAGGTCTCATGGGTGTAAGATCCACAGGGTGATTTGGGTGTCCTTGTACACGAATCACAGAAAGTTAACATGCAGGCATAGCAAGCAATTAGGAAGGCAAATAATATGTTAGCCTTTATTGCAAAGGGGTTGGACAATAAGGGTAAGGAGGTCTTGCTGCAATTATATCAGGCTCTGGTGAGAACACACCGAGAGTACTGTGTACAGTTTTGCGAGGATGTACTTGACTTCGAGGGGGTTCAACGAAGGTTCACTGGATTGATTCCTGGGGTGAGAGGTTGTCCTAGATTGAGTAGGATGGACCGATACTCTCTGGAGGTTAGAAGAACGATCTCATTGATATGTATAAAATTCTTAGAGAGCTTGACAGGGTAGATGCTGAGAGGCTGTTTCCCCGGCTGGCAAGTCTAGAACAAGGGGTCAAAGTCTCAAGATAAGGGGTCGGCCATTTCGGACCGAGATGAGGAAAAATTTCTTCACTGATGGTTGTGAATCTTTGGAATTCTCTACCCCAGAGGGCTGTGGACGCTTAGTCGTTGAGTATATTCAAAACTGAGATCGATAGATTTTTGGACACTGAGGGAATGAAGTGATGTGGGGATAGGGCGGGAAAGTGGAGTTGAGGTCGAAGATCTGCCATGATCTTATTGAATGGCGGAGCAGGCTCGAGGGGCCACATGGCCTACTCCTGCTCCTATTTCTTATGTTCTTCCACCAGATTCAGTCCCTATGCACTGAGACTCCCAGAACAGCTCATTAATGAGGGGTTGTTGGACTCTCTGGAGGAGTATTTATCGAACTGAGTGTGCAATTAATTTGGAAATAAGGAATGGGTGACCTGTCGATTGGGCAGGGATACAGATACAACAAAGAGATATCAAGAACTTACATATATGGAACATTTCAAGTGGAGAGGGCCATTTGTAGTGAAAGTACAGACCAAGGATAGGAAACAATGCCCAGAGGATAAATGGGTACATGTTGACCAGACAAAATCTTATAAAGGAACATGATACTAAACCTCTACGTTTTCCTCTGTACCTCCAGGAACAACTGGACAGTGGAGGTCCCATCCTACTATGTGCAGCAGGAATTGTGCTAAAGGAATCTAACCAAGCACAGTCTAGGAATATCACCCATGCCCTTGTAGTAATAAAACCTGGCCCTCCAACAGGAGTCCTGCCCCATGAATATCATGGTATTATGATTCAGAATGTACAATATGTAGTGACCTACACTGGCTCCCGGTCCAACAACGTCTCGATTTTAAAATTCTCATCCTTGATCCAAATCCCTCCACGGCCTTGACCCCACCCTCCCCCATCTCTGTAACCTCCTCCAGTCCGACATCCCTCCGAGATCTCTGCGCTCCTCCAATTCTGGCTTCTTGCACATCCCCGATTTTAATCGTTCCACCATTAGCGGTCGGGCCTTCAGCTGCCTCGGCCCTAAGCTCTGGAATTCTCGTATCTCGCAAGGCTAAGGGATAGAAAGGGAAGAAATATTGCAGTAGGTGAATCGGGGGGGGGTGGGGGGGTGAGAAAGGGGAAGGAGATACGGGAAGACATATCCGAGGGGGATAGAGGTTACTTTAGAGTATGAGATTGAGGAACAGACTTTAGTATTTGGATAGAGAAATGGCTAACTTACTACACCAAGAATTTAACTTCCAGAAGATAGATCGCCATTAGTAATGGTCGGCAGGGTGTTGGGAGGTGAGACTGTTCTATGTCATTATAAATACATGATTATTATGAATCATTGTGCTGTGCTAACTAAAATTAAGTTTCTGAAAAAAACTGAACTACACGGAAAGGGTTAAACACCCATGTCAATTGAAAAATGAACAAGCTTGCACAGGAAGGATGGGAGTTATTTTAACCTCCATGAACAGGTGGGTTGGGGGCGGGTGGGAGTTGAAAATAGTTGTTTTTTGGGTCGCAACCGCAACCCGGCTTTATTTCCGGGTGTAATTTGGGCGTGTAAAATACAGGCTTCCCACTGGGAATGCAAAATCCGAAAATTTTGCAGTTGCGACCCAAAAAAACAATTATTTTCAACTCCCACCCGCTCCCAACCCACCCGTTCTTGGGGGTTAAAATCACCCCCGATATGTCTATAATGGCTCCATTGAGAAAAAATAGTGAACGACTGAAAAATAATAAGCACAAGGACCTTAAGGATGGTTAAAGAGATAAAAAGACTTTGGGCCATAATTTGCTGTAGCAGGGCATCTGCCATTAGTTAGGTTTTATTTAACATGTAGGTTTTTAAATTTTTTGCGTGGCAAGTTGCTGAAAGTGCGAGCTGGTAATGGCACAGCGAGGGAAACAGGGCATCTGGGACTTGAGTGAAGGGGTCGAGTAACTGGGCAGCTCCTTAATCAGATTGAAGGATTGTGAAATAAACAATGCAAGGACTGAGAAGGAAGTGTAAATTAGAGTGGGTGAATTCAACGTCAAATCGGGTCCGGAAAAAGAAATAGAGGGAAATACAGACTGGATTGAGAGAGAAAAAGAGAGACAGAAGGAAAAGTAATTTTTTTTTTAAATTACATTTTTTAAATCTCCAACAATTGAAACCTGAAGGAATGAGACCCCACACTTGCAATAGTTAATTTCCAGAGCCAGAGAGGTTGATTGGTAGTAATTAACATTTACCACATCGTTAAAAGGGCAGTTAGACTGGAATGAACACGACTTAACTTTCTGCGGCAAGTTTAGTTCCAATCTACCGCGCAGCCATTCGATGCATTTCAATGGTCAAGCAGATGGTGAGATGCCGTTTTTGCGAAGCTAACAGCGGAGCAGCACAGCTCGGACAGCAACTTTCGGATATCCGCAACGGCCCCTCGCCTGAATTTTTTTTTATTCGTTCATTAGATGTGGGCATCGCTTGCGAGGCCAGTATTTATTGCCCATCCCCAATTGCCCTTGAGAAGGTGGTGGTGAGCCGCCTTCTTGAACCAATGCAGTCCGTGTGGTGACGGTTCTCCCACAGTGCTGTTAGGAAGGGAGTTCCAGGATTTTGACCCAGCGGCGATGAAGGAACGGCGATATATTTCCAAGTCGGGATGGTGTGTTACTTGGAGGGGAATGTGCAGGTGGCGTTGTTCCCATGTACCTGCTGCTCTCGTCCTGGGTTTGGGAGGTGCTGTCGAAGAAGCCTTGGAGAGTTGCTGCAGTGCATCCTGTGGATGGTACATACTGCAGCCACTGTGCGCCGGTGGTGAAGGGAGTGAATGTTTAGGGTGGTGGATGGGGTGCCAATCAAACGGGCAGCTTTGTCCTGGATGGTGTTGAGCTTCTTGAGTGTTGTTGGAGCTGCACTCATCCAGGCAAGTGGAGAGTATTCCATCACACTCCTGACTTGTGCCTTGTAGATGGTGGAAAGGCTTTGGGGAGTCAGGAGGTGAGTCACTCGCCGCAGAATACCCAGCCTCTGACCTGCTCTTGCAGCCACAGTATTGATGTGGCTGGTTGCTGGACCATTTGAGCATAATTAATGGCGAGCTCCATTAGCCTCACCATTATTTTGACAGCAAAATCTGGGCCATTCGGACTGGTTAAAAGCAGCCCATGGACTTTGAAAATAGCGACACTTCCAGGACAAGACCTCCAGTGAAGGATGGGTACAAGTTCATCCAGAAGGGAGACTGGATCGGTTGTGGGTAATGGGAAACCAAAATAATTGACAAAAGAACTCGAGTTCGAAGAAAGAAAGAGAAGCTGAATTATTAACGTCAGATAAAATTTGATATAGCTGATGAGTTTAAGTTTAGTTTAGTCTCAGTGAGTTGGCCATGGAAGATTAATAAAGGATTATGGACATCCTCATAACTTTAAGGATGTCAGAACATATTGATAATTTCCTGGCAATAGTCAGATTGGGCAGTGAACCTCTGAAAAAGTTAACTGAGAAATGCAGAGACGGAATCCAGGTCCCTGTTATAAAGCAGTAAATAAACAAACATCCACATGGATTGACAGCTGGTCTTGCAAATTGGACAAATAAATATAACAATGGTCAACACGGATTAAACACTTGGCTCTATAATACCTGGGTGGAATTAATATAACAATTGGCAGAATGGTCGATTACACTGAACAATATTTAACCCTTCGGGGTGCTTACAGTAAAAGTTTAAAGGAACGAATGGAAAAAACAACGGGACAAGATGTCCCATGGGCAAGAAATAAGTGAACTCTAGAGAAATAACAAGGTCTGGGAGATTTATTAGATCCAAGAAAGGTGACGGAAAACTCAGAATTCATTTTTTTATTGAACAACATAAAGGAGGACGTCAGTGAAAGAAACAAAAACACAAGCAATTGTATTACAAGAAGCAAATAATCAGTGTGAGACTGTGTGTGGTGGAGAGCAACAGAGGTTACAAAATGAAATCTAGGAGTGAAAAAAAGGACAAATGATCTGACACGGGAAAAGGTAGAATTGGAGTAACAGTTAGTAAAAACAAATTTGAATAATGATAAGTTGGAAGGAGAAAATAAAAACTGGTTAAATTGCACTTAGGAACAGGAGGAGGCCATTCAGCCCCTCGAGCCTGTTCCGCCATTCAATTGGATCATGGCTGATCTGTATCTCAACTCCATCTACCCGCCTTGGTTCCGTAACCCTTAATACCCTCACCGAACAAAAATCGATCAATCTCAGTTTTGAAATTTTCAATTGACCCCCAGACTCAGCAGTTTTTTGGGGGAGAGAGTTCCAGATTTCCATTAACCTGTGTGTGAAGAAGTGATTTCTGACATCACCCCTGAACGGCCTAGCTCTAATTTTAAGGTTATGTCCCCCCCGATACTGAACTCTCCCACCAGAGGAAATAGTTTCTCTCTACCTATCAAATCCTTCAATCATCTTAAACACCTCAAGTAGATCATTCCTCAATCTTCTATACTCAAAGTCAGATCCAAGAAAATACTACCTTTCATTTTACTGAGATGCACGAGCAAAAATTGAAAGTATTTACATCAACAGAATTGCGCTACACAGGCTTACAGAAACATGATGGGTAGCGACAGTGATAATGTAGCTAATCAACTAATGGTTCCTGTATATTTTATCAGGTTTGCATTTCTTGATGCAATTTAGGTGTTTTTTTTATAAAACTTCAATTTTGAGAACTTATACAGTTATACAATGTGCTGTGGTCACTTAAGATAGCAACGATACCAGTAAATAAGTAATATACTCAGTTAAACATCTCTGTGAAACTAGTAATTGGGTAATAAAAAAAAACTTGTGTGTCTCAACTGTTTAAAAATTGTGCGTTTAGTTAAAATTAAAGAGGATTAACCTAGATCCAATTAAGCTGAAGTTTACTTGGCAGAATTCATATGCACTTGATTGGGCAAATCGTACCTGTGACATTTTAATTACATCATGATCTTTGTGGAAATGTATTTTATATTAAGCTGATTGCAGCAGTTTTCACAAATCCACAGTGTGCATTAAACCACCGTAAAACCATTGGAAAAGTAGGGGGCAGCATGGTTCTACTGTTCCTTCCAGTCATTGAGAATCTAAGATCAGATCTTCAACTCTGCTTCAATATTTACCAAGTAAAAATCTTGCTAGTTACAGTTCTCAGCGTAAAGAAATTATGCTTACATTTATTACTATTAGTTTTAAGTTTCAGGGCTTATGTTCATAGAATCATAGAAAATTTTCGGCACAGGAGGAGGCCATTCGGCCCATCTTGTCCGTGCCGGCCGAAAATGAGCCACCCAGCCTAATCCCACTTTCCAGCACTTGGTCCATAGCCTTGAAGGTCACAGCACTTCAGGTGCACATCCAGGTACTTTTTAAATGAGTTGAGGGTTTCTGCCTCTACCACCTGTTCAGGCAGTGAGTTCCAGACCCCGACCACCCTCTGGGTGAAAAAGATTTCCCTCAGCTCCCCTCTAATCCTTCTACCAATTACTTTAAATCTATGCCCCCAGTTATTGACCTCTCTGCTAAGGGAAATAGGTCCTTCCTATCCACTCTATCTTGGCTGCTCATAATTTTATACACCTCCTTAAATCTCCCCTCAGCTTCCTCTGTTCCAAAGAAAACAACCCCAACCTATCCAATCTTTCCTCGCAGCTAAAATTCTCCAGTCTTGGCAACATCCTTGTAAATCTCCTCTGCACCTTCTCTGGTGCAATTACATCTTTCCTGTAATGTGGTGACCAGAACTGTACGCAGTACTCAAGCTGTGGCCTAACTAGTATTTTATACAGTTTTAACATAACCTCCCTGCTCTTATATTCTATGCCTCGGCTAATAAAGGAAAATATTCCCTATGCCTTCTTAACCACCTTATCTACCTGTCCTGCTACCTTCAGTGATCTGTGGACATGCACTCCAAGGTCCCTCACTTCCTCTACACCTCTCAGTATCCTCCCATTTATTGAGTATTCCCTTGCCTTGTTTGCCCTCCCCAAATACATTACCTCACACTTCTCAGGATTGAATTCCATTTGCCACTTTTCTTCCCACCTGACCAGTCCATTAAAATCTTCCTGCAGTCTACAGCTTTCCTCCTCACTATCAACCAAATGGCCAATTTTTGTATCATCTGCAAACTTCTTAATCATGCCCCCGACATTTAAGTCCAAATCATTAATATACATCACAAAAACCAAGGGACCGAGTACTGAGCCCTGCGGAACCCAACGGTAAACAGCCTTCCAGTCGCAAAAACACCCTTCGACTATTACCCTTTGTTTCCTGCCAATTTTGGATCCAACTTGCCACTTTCCCTTGGATCCCAAGGGCTTGTACTTTTTTGACCAGTCTGCCATGTTGGACCTTGTGAAAGGCCTCGCTAAAATCCACGTAGACTCCATCAAACACACTATCCTCAGCGACCCTCCTTGTTACCTCCTCAAAAAATGTTAAGTGTATATAAACAACTTGACTAATTAGTTTCACTAATTTACGGAATCTACTTTCGAACCCTTACAGTTAGAGCCTCAAGTTCTGTTTTATGTTGACGACTTGCTTGTACAGAGACGCCAGTGCAACATCTCCAAGTGTTACCACACTTATTCACAGCACCGTCACAAGCTGGGCTAAAACTCAGCCTGTCAAAGAGCCATTTTTAACCCATTCAGCACCTATTCCCGCCCACAATGTTTCCGCACAGGTTGGATGCCCGGTCCCAGACCGAGTGAATGATATATTAAGGTTACCCCCACCCCATGACCTAAAAAAATACTCGGGGCATTTTGAGGGCTTTTCGGATTCTCCCCGATGGTTCGTACCTAAATTTGCAGATATCACAAAACCATTGTATTTTCTTCTAAAAAAAAGGAGCAACGGTGGGAATGGACTGCAGCCAGACAAGACACCTTCTTTCTTAAAGAGGCACTGACTCTGCCTGGATTCCACAGATCCCACATGCCCATTTCGTTCAGAAGTCTCATGCTCCTCTTCTGCGATATCCACTGCCTTATTCCAGAGGGTACAAGGACTCCGTTGGGCCGTTGCTTATCCTAGCCATGTCCTGACATCAGCAGAACCACCGTTTTCTGCTACGTGAGCTTCGCGTCCGAGCCACAACCTGGGCTGTCCACTATTTTGCGCCTATTACAGGGTTTAACAGAACTGATCTACACTCTTCACACCGGCCCACTTTGTCTGTTAATTGTCCAACGCCTACAAGAAGGTTGAGCATCAAACTGGGCTCAATCGCTCCAGGATCCGGACATCCATAGTGTTCCAACCAAACCAACTGCGGTCAGTCAAGTCTGGCTGTGCTATTAGAGATGCTGCCGGTGTGACATCTCTTCCCCACCGGCCTCTGTACCCTTTATACCATGGAAGGAAGGCGCCCAAAGCCCTTCTTTTTGTATATACCGATGGTACACCATTTTACTCTGGAGGAGTACAGTATTCGGGTGTAAGTATAGTATCTGTCCCTCCCTCCTCATGGTGTTAGGGCCCATTCTGTCCAATATGGTGAAGGTGCAGCCGTAGCCGCTGCTCTTGAAGCCCTTTAATCTCCTGCCTGGTGCCCCCATTGTGGTGTCTCCTGTTTATTGACTCTTCCTTTTTTGTGCAATTCGTGAAACCAAACAGGGAGAAACTGGGTGATTAATGATTTCACTTCCTCTGATGGGAAGCCAGTCCATTATGCCCACTTGTTTCAATACATTTTTTGCTTCGGAAATAATGCCCTGATTGCTATTAGTATTAAAAGGGACACTTCCGCACTCCAGGGTCTGATAAATCCAGGAATGATTGACTGGATCTGTTAGTACATCACCGTGCCCAAGGGAGGCAGATTTAGGAAGCACCTTCCCCAATACCAGTATCTGCTGTGACATGAGCAAAAGGGGAGAAAATGACAACAGAACAAGAGATACCACATATTCAATAATTGCAGGCATAAAATACCGAAATCTGATCACTGAATGGGTTTCTGGAGGGAACCACAACCACATATCCACCCAAAATTTCATCCACATTTAAATAAGTTGACAGCAGAAGAAATTGTGCTCCATACAGCCCATTCTCCAGTACTGAAAGGAGGCTTAATGAGTTGGGCCATATTACTGTACATGGCACACAGTGTCTCAACAGCTGGACACAATAATGAAAACCACACAGTGGGTAAAAGACTTTGGCTGCTAAAAGAAAAACTTGCATTTTATATAGCGCCTTTCACAACCAATGAAGTGCTTTTGAAGTGTAGTCACTGTTGTAATGTAGAAAACGTGGCAGCCAATTTGCGCACAGCAAGGTCCCAAAAACAGCAGTGTGATAATGACCAGATAACTGTTTTAGGTATTGGTTGAGGGATAAATATTGGCCAGGACTCCCCTGCTCTTCTTCAATAATGCCTTGGGATCTCTTACCTCCACCTGAAAGAGCAGACAGGGCCTCGGTTTAATGTCTCATCCAAAGAGCAGCACCTCCGACAGTGTAGCACTCCCTCAGTACCCCCTGAAGCGTGAGCCTAGATTTTGTGCTCAAGTCTCTGGAGTGGGACTTAAACCCACACCCTTCTGACTCTGAGGTGAGAGTGCTCCCAACTGAGCCACGGCTGACCAGAAATGACGAAGGATGTAACAATACGTTATAACCAACGTCACACATGCACCCACATAAACCCAACCACGACAAAACAAAGCCCCCACCCCGGTGACCCTACTAAAAGAGGGATCATGATTGATTGAATAGAGCCTTTAACCACAACCGCAAGATGAAACAAATATATTTTAACTGTAGTGGACCCCTTTTCAAAATGGGTGGAAGCTATCCCAAGTGCTGGAGCTCTGAAAGGACAAGTTAGCACTCAGTGGGATTCGCCAAAGGAAATTGACTGACCAAGGTCCCCATTATACTGCAGAGGCCGTGCGTGAATGCATGAATCTGTTGGGCGTAAAGACAACAGCTTCACATTTCATACTGTCTCCAGTCACCCGGGACAGTGGAAAGAGCAAATTGCACTTCAAAAATAATTGTCAGAAAACGTGTAGCAACAATTGGGATGTGAAGTGGCCATTAGCCTGGGTGGCCAGCAGATCAACTCCTTCCTCCGCCAGGGGATTGAGTCCCTAAAGACAAGGTGAAGTACGTGACTCCCACCTCATGTACGAGGGGTTGTCGGGACTCTCTGAAACGAGCAGTTGATCAAACTGAAGATTAATCTAAAGAAGGTCATCAGGTAAATTAACGAGTGGACTGCCCACCAATTGGGAAGGTTTACCGATACAGTAAAAAGAAACCAGGAACTTACACAGATGGAGCAGTTGTACCTAGTTGGTGAGACGTTATGTTAAAATGGTTCAGTAATCCATCCCACTCACTGTATCCCAAGTGGAGAAGACCGTTCACAGTAATAGAGATATTAGCTCAATTTTAGGGGGAAACTGCGGGTGCGTTGGGGGACGGGGGGCTCCGAAAATCGCAGAAATCCCGTTCAGGTTCGGAAGCCGGCTCCAACCCACCAACTTCTGAGTTTCCCAAGGACGCACCTGTGTGCGCGTGAGCGACCCGAAACCAGAAGTTCCGCCAGCAATTAAAGCCGGCGGGATGGTCGTTAAAGAGCAAAATGTACCTCATTGAGGTACTTAAGGCACATTACCTGTAACAGATTAAATGATTGTAATGATTTTTAACTTACCTGGGCAGCTTGCCCACCGCTCCTGATTCATGCCTGGTGCAGGATCAGGGAAAAAGAAACAAAATAAAGTACATCAAAAACCACAGAAGGAAGTTAAAACACAAAATCAACCTACCTTTCCAACCTGCTCCGATGTCTCCCTCTCCGATCTCCCCCTCCCCGATCTTCCCCTCTCCCCCCCGATCTTCCCCTCTCCCCCCCGATCTTCCCCTCCCCCCCCCGATCTTCCCCTCTCTTCTCCCCCCGATCTTCCCCTCTCTTCTCCCCCCGATCTTCCCCTCTCTTCCCCCCCCCGATCTTCCCCTCTCTTTCCCCCCCGATCTTCCCCTCTCTTCCCCCCCCCGATCTTCCCCTCTCTTTCCCCCCCCGATCTTCCCCTCTCTTTCCCCCCCGATCTTCTCCTCTCTTCTCCCCCCGATCTTCCCCTCTCTTCCCCCCCCCGATCTTCCCCTCTCTTCCCCCCCCGATCTTCCCCTCTCTTCCCCCCCATCTTCCCCTCTCTTCCCCCCACCCCGATCTTCCCCGATCTTTCCCCCCCCCCGATCTTCCCCTCTCGCCCCCATCTTCCATTCCAGTGCCGGATGACGTCTCTCTCTCTCTCTCTCTTTCTCGCAGCCCCCCACACACGCGCTGCAGCTCCTGACGGCAGCCAGCCTGTCAATCAACCCGGAGAGGACGTCAGTCATCAGCAATCACCATGCGATCGTGTTGGAAACGGTAAGTTTTGTTTATGTGGGCACCTTCACCCCCCGCCCCCGTCACCAACCCGCCACCATTGCAAAATCGACCCCATTGGGTCCATCAGTGCTAAAGGTTCGAACTAAGGACCCCAAAGGACAAAGTAAGTGGTTCCATGTGGACCAAACAAAACCTTATAAAAAGGACCATGTCGAAGTGGTAAGAGATAATCCAGATATAAAATCTGCCCCACTAATGGACTCCTGATCCAGGAGTATCATGATATTATCATTCACAATGTATAATATGGGGAAAAACCATTGGTTACTGATTTACAAAAATGGGCACTGATACGCTGTACCAATTGGACTGGTCTGCCAAAATGTAATCATAGGACAAGATACTGCAATAGGGAGGGAAGCACAGACTTCGAGGTACTATGCGAGGAGAACTGGGCAACAGGAAGTGAGCAACAATCAATTTCAAGAATTCGACCAAGGATTCTTTGAATTCGGGATCAAAGAACAAACCTGGATCATGGACTGGAAATCTGCCAACCTATTGAACCGATATAAAAGATGCGCCCTGATCTGTAAGGAACCACATAATGATCCAGAGGAGGAAGAGAGTGGTAAGGAAAAGGTCCCTATGAGGCTCGTTTGAAATTGGAGGATTCGGTATAGCGACTGGTTGGAATACCTTATCAGTTAAGGCTTTAGAAAGTCAGGTAGACAAATTTACAAAACATATCCAGATAGGTCTGCCTCAGGATGAAATTGAGACTATTATGGACTTAAAAACTGTGGCCAGAGTAGCCGACAAACAAGTAGATGTAATCAACCGATAGCCTTCAGACCAGGTACACCTACTATATATCCACAACAGATAGTAAACATCTTGAGCAGATCATTAGAACAAATAATACAGGGAGGCATCCGTGTCGATCTATTAAATACTAAAACCATCCGAGTCCAGTATGGCCAACGTCACAATCTGGTTGGAAAGGATACGGACGAGTCAAAGTATAAAATTCCGTCAGCTATACTCTTATGATTGTGGGCAAGTTGTACCAGGTATACTGGAGTAGACTTATAAAGACATCCAAAAACAGGGCAGGTCCCTTCTCTGAAACTTGACTTGAGCAAGAAACCCTCCCCCCAACAAAGATGATCCTACATCTGTCCATTTAGAATTGAGAATGTTAGTGCGACGTCGAATCTCTGATGCTGAGAGGGGCGTGATTTATTACATCCACCCGATTGTGAACGTTGGACGTGTTAAGAAAAATGTAAGGGAAATGCACAGCCAGCCTATATTGTCTATACTGAAGTATCAGAAGGATGGAGGGGACTGTAAACAGTTAGGGTCCCACTTCCTTTGGCTCCTGTTCGGATATCACACAACAGAAACTATACATATATATATATATATATACATACCCACTATATATATATATATATGTTTAGAGAGAGACTCTCGGTGGTCTCCATGGTGATATATTGAGCACATACATGCAAATGTATGAACAACTGAGTGATTGCTATGAGCAATGTGAGAATGCTTTAAAAATGATGGGGATTAATATTTCAAAGAGAAAAACTCTTAGTTAACTGAACCACATCAATAAACAGCAGGACAACACTGGATGGACATTAACTCCCAATTTATCAGTCATCTAAGTTTGAACCAGACAAGGATAATTAACTAACACTAACTTGTTTAACAGCTGTAAAAACACAATTAATACCATCATACGGTTAAGTTAGACTTTACAGTAAGAGCAAAGAGATCAGAGAACCCAAACCACGACAGGTTCAACAGTATCTCAGCATTGTGGCAGTACAAGTTATAGATTTGGCAAGGTTAAGTTTACAGTCCACAGTCAATGTATCACTGCTCAGTTTCCAGTGTTATGACTGTCCTTTCGGGATACAAGGTACACAACCTGTCCTTTTGCAGGAGGGTGGCTGCTGTGACATTGGGCAGTTCCACCTTCCTCTTTGATGCTCAGGCTCCACCTCATGGTCATTGTCATCTTTCTTTAGTTGTTTTCTAGCTTTAGCAAAACCTGGTCAGTGCTAGAATTCTGTTCTATTTCACTGAACTTCATCACCTGTAGCAGTACATGTTGCATTATTTTGCTTCTGCTCAGCTAAAGACTACCATAAGACTTCCAAATTCTGCTTTTAAACACCTTCTAGCTTTCAAAGAATGCTTCAAATCTCTTTACAACTTTCTCTCAACCTTCGAGCCTGTCTGAAAATTCTTGGCTTCTGAAACCCTTCTGATTGCAGAGGGGTGAAATGTGACTCCTTTAAATATCACGAAAAATTATATCTGTCTGACTCTTTTTGTTTGTGCCTGTCCCTCTTCTCCCCAGAGAGCAGAAGCATCTGTGCCTGTGTGTCTATCTTATCTGTGCCTGTTTTCTCTGTCTCTCTCCAGAGGATGGACGCATCACATCTGAAAGAGCATCTCCCAATTGTGGGAGAGATGCTCTTTCCTTAGTCACAGTATTTTTTAAATTATGTTATATCTTCCCCCAAGCCTTTTCTGTTCCAGTGGAAATAATCCTTGGTGTACAAATCAGAACAGGATCTGTTCCATAGTCCAGGATATTACTGCAGAGAATATTAAATACTGGCAAAGTAAATGCAGATGATGTGTTAGTGTACAAACCAGTCACCAGCTGGCAGTGATCTGATTAGTCAAAACTGGGCATCTATTCAACCACAGGTAATAACTGACAAGTATGAGATGCCTGTGTGTGAGAAAGAGAGAGAGAGAGAGAGAGAGATCAGGCCAGGCTTAGATGAAGATTGTGAATTCATGCTGAACATTCTATAAAGAACAGCTCAAAGAACTGGGGCTTTTCTTATTGGGAGATCTCAGCGATTTACAAAGTTCTGTGGGGGATTAGTGACAAGGAACGGTTACACCGGTCGGTGAGGCAGTAACAGGGGTGCATAGGCTCAGGACTGTCAGTGAACTGGGAGGGGAAAGTTGGAAAAAACTTTTCATTGAGATCATAGAATCTTACAGCACAGAAGGAGGCCAATCAGCCCATCATGCTCTTTGAAAGAGCTATCCAATTAATCTCATTCCCTTTTTCTTTCTCCACAGTCCTGCAAATTTTTGTTTTTCAAGTATATATCCAATTCCCGGTTGAAAGTTACTATTGAATCTGCTTCCACCGCCCTTTCAGGCAGTGTATTCCAGATAATTAACAACCCACTGCGTAAAAACATTTCTCCTCATCTTACCTTTGGTTCTTTTGCCAATTATCTTAAATCCGTGTCCTCTGAACACTTGGATTAAATGTCCCTTAACCTTCTCTGCTCCAAGGAGAACAATCCCAGCTTCTCTAATCTCTCCAAAGATATGGAATGCTTTGCGAGGGGTGGCTGCTGGGGCAGAGATTCTAAAACATTGATATGGGGAATCGGACGGTTTTGGACACCGCACCTCAGGAAGGATATATTGGCCTTGAAGGGGCGCAGCACAGATTCATCAGAATTTACAGGGTTAAATTACGAGGGCAGAAGAGCATAAACTTGGATTATATTCCTTTGGGTTTAGAAGCTTTAGGGGTGATCTAACCGAAGTGTAAAAAATGATAATATATTCGATAGAGTAGATACAGGGAAGCCACAACATGGGAGCAAAATCTTAAAATTCGAGCAAGGGGCATGGAAATCTGGGACTCTCTTCCCCCAACAGGCTGTGGATGCTGGGGGTCAATTGAAATTTTCAAGACTCAGATCAATAGATTTTCATTAGATAAGGATAGAATCATAGAATCATACAAGTTTACAATATGGAAACAGGCCCATCGGCCCAACATGTCCATGTCGCCCAGTTTATACCACTAAGCTAGTCCCAATTGCCTGCACTTGGCCCATATCCCTCTATACCCATCTTACCCATGTAACCGTCCAAATGCTTTTTAAAAGACAAAATTGTACCCGCCTCTACTACTGCCTCTGGCAGCTCGTTCCAGACACTCACCACCCTTTGAGTGAAAAAATTGCCCCTCTGGACCCTTTTGTATCTCTCCCCTCTCACCTTAAATCTATGCCCCCTCGTTATAGACTCCCCTACCTTTGGGAAAAGATTTTGACGATCTACCTTATCTATGCCCCTCATTATTTTATAGACTTCTATAAGATCACCCCTAAACCTCCTACTCTCCAGGGAAAAAAGTCTCAGTCTATCCAACCTCTCCCTATAAGTCAAACCATCAAGTCCCGGTAGCATCCTAGTAAATCTTTTCTGCACTCTTTCTAGTTTAATAATATCCTTTCTATAATAGGGTGACCAGAACTGTACACAGTATTCCAAGTGTGGCCTTACTAATGTCTTGTACAACTTCAACAAGACATCCCAACTCCTGTATTCAATGTTCTGACCAATGAAACCAAGCATGCTGAATGCCTTCTTCACCACCCTATCCACCTGTGACTCCACTTTCAAGGAGCTATGAACCTGTACTCCTAGATCTCTTTGTTCTATAACTCTCCCCAACGCCCTACCATTAACGGAGTAGGTCCTGGCCCGATTCGATCTACCAAAATGCATCACCTCACATTTATCTAAATTAAACTCCATCTGCCATTCATCGGCCCACTGGCCCAATTTATCAAGATCCCGTTGCAATCCTAGATAACCTTCTTCACTGTCCACAATGCCACCAATCTTGGTGTCATCTGCAAACTTACTAACCATGCCTCCTAAATTCTCATCCAAATCATTAATATAAATAACAAATAACAGCGGACCCAGCATCGATCCCTGAGGCACACCGCTGGTCACAGACCTCCAGTTTGAAAAACAACCCTCTCCAACCACCCTCTGTCTTCTGTCGTCAATCCAATTTTGTATCCAATTGGCTACCTCACCTTGGATCCCGTGAGATTTAACCTTATGTAACAACCTACCATGCGGTACCTTGTCAAAGGCTTTGCTAAAGTCCATGTAGACCACGTCTACTGCACAGCCCTCATCTATCTTCTTGGTTACCCCTTCAAAAAACTCAATCAAATTCGTGAGACATGATTTTCCACTCACAAAACCATGCTGACTGTTCCTAATCAGTCCCTGCCTCTCCAAATGCCTGTAGATCCTGTCTCTCAGAATACCCTCTAACAACTTACCCACTACAGATGTCAGGCTCACCGGTCTATAGTTCCCAGGCTTTTCCCTGCAGCCCTTCTTAAACAAAGGCACAAAATTTGCTACCCTCCAATCTTCAGGCACCTCACCTGCAGCTGTCGGGATGATTCAAATATCTCTGCTAGGGGACCCGCAATTTCCTTCCTAACCTCCCATAACGTCCTGGGATACATTTCATCAGGTCCCGGAGATTTATCTACCTTGATGCGCGTTAAGACTTCCAGCACCTCCCTCTCTGTAATATGTACACTCCTCAAGACATCACTATTTATTTCCCCAAGTTCCATAACATCCATGCCTTTCTCAACCGTAAATACCGATGTGAAATATTCATTTAGGATCTCACCCATCTCTTGTGGTTCCGCACATAGATGACCTTGTTGATCCTTAAGAGGACCTACTCTCTCCCTGGTTACTCTTTTGCCCTTTATGTATTTGTAGAAGCTTTGGGATTGATACAGGGCTATGGAGAGAGTGGGTCAGTGGGATTAGTTGGGGATTGATACAGGGCTATGTGGAGAGAGTGGGGCAGTGGGATTAGTTTGGGATTGATACAGGGCTATGGGGAGAGAGTGGGGCAGTGGGATTAGTTTAGGATTGATGCAGGGCTATGGGGAGAGAGCGGGGCAGTGGGATTAGTTTGGGATTGATACAGGGCTCGGGGAGAGAGGGGGTCACTGGGATTAGTTTGGGATTGATACAGGGCTATGGGGAGAGAGTGGGGCAGTGGAATTAGTTTGGGATTGATACTGGGCTATGAGGAGAGAGTGGGTCAGTGGGATTAGTTTGGGATTGATACAGGGATATGGGGAGAGAGTGGGGCAGTGGGATTAGTTTGGGATTGATACAGGGATGTGGGGAGAGAATGGGGCAGTGGGATTAGTTTGGGATTGATACAGGGCTATGGGGTGAGAGTGGGACAGTGGGATTCGTTTGGGATTGATACAGGGCTATGGGGAGAGAGTGGGACAGTGGGATTAGTTTGGGATTGATGCAGGGCTGTGGGGAGAGAGTGGGGCAGTGGGATTAGTTTGGGATTGATACAGGGCTATGGGGTGAGAGTGGGACAGTGGGATTCGTTTGGGATTGATACAGGGCTATGGGGAGAGAGTGGGTCAGTGGGATTAGTTTTGGATTGATACAGGGCTATTGGGAGAGAGAGGGGCAGTGGGATTAGTTTGGGATTGATACAGGGTTATGGGGAGAGAATGGGTCAGTGGGACTAGTTTGGGATTGATACAGGGCTATGGGGAGAGAGTGGGGCAGTGGGATTAGTTTGGGATTGATGCAGGGCTCTGCGGAGAGAGTGGGGCAGTGGGATTAGTGGGATTGATACAGGGCTATGGAGAGAGGGCGGGGCAGTGGGATTAGTTTGTCAATGGAGATTCCTTGCCTCATATCCCTGGGGAATCTGACAGAACAATACTGGGGTGGGGAGGTTTTACCCTGAAATTCCACAGGTCTCTCTTCGCTTCTTAATCACGTCCAATGTCAACTGCTGCCCCTTTCATCCCTTGATACCCATTTCCAATTTCCTTTTCCTGTTCAAAGTCCTTGAACGTGCTGTCACTTCCTGAATCCGTGCCCATCTTTCCCACAACTCCAAGTTTGAACCTCTCCAATCAGGTTTCCACCCCTTCTACAGATCCAAAACATCCCTAAACGTCCACAAGTGACATCCTCTGTAACTGTGACTGTAGACATTGTCCCTCCTTGACCTCTCTGTGGCCTTTGACATGGTTGACCACACCTCCTTCTCCAATACCTCTCCTCCATTGTCCATCTCAGCAGGACTGCCCTCACCTGGTTCCACTCCTCCGCGTACAGTCATAGCCAGAAAATCTCCTGCAATGGTTCCTCTTCTCACCCTCGCCGTTACCTCTGGAGTCCCCCAAGGATCTGTCCTTGGCTGCCTCGTCGTCCTCATCTAGATGCTGCCTCTCTTGACGACGTTATCTGCAGCCATGGAGTCAGGTTCCACATGTATGCTGACGGCACCCAGCTCTGCCTCACCACCACCTCCCTCGACCCCTCCGTCATCTTTCTGCTATCAGTCTGCTTGTCTAAAATCCAGTCCCAGATGAGCTGCAATTTCCTCCAGTTCAACACTGGGAACATTCCACCCTCTATTTGCCTGATCCCAAATCCTGGGAAGCAGATCACCATTATTCGGTCACACATTGCTCGCTGTTGTCTGCCCTTAGAGGGCCAGAAATCAGGAGGAGCATCTCACTTCTCCACCCTGGGGAGGGGAGGGGAGGGAGGCTGCCCATTTCGGCTGAAGATTTTAATGTTAAAAATTGCTGGCGATTCACCTGTGGCCCTTTCCTAATGTCTCTGGCACTGATTGCCATTCAGAGACCAGGATTAGGCTCACAACTCCATCCTAGTCCAGGACAAAGCAGTCCACTTGATCGGCATCCACGACCTTAAACTTCCTCCACCACCATGGCTGCAGTGTGTACCATCCACAGGATGCTCTGCAGCAACTCGCCAAGGTTTCTTCGACAGCTCCTCCCAAACCCGTGACCTCTACCACCTAGAAGGACAAGGGCAGCAGGCGCATGGGAACAACACCACCTGCACGTTCCCCTCCAAGTCACACACCATCCCGACTTGGAAATATATCGCCGTTCCTTCATCATCGCTGGGTCAAAACCCTGGAACTCCCTTCCTGACAGCACTGTGGGAGAACCTTCACCACACGGACTGCAGCGGTTCAAGAAGGCGGCTCACCACCACCTTCTCAAGGGCAATTAGGGATGGGCAATAAATGCCGGCCTCGCCAGCGACGCCCACATCCCATGAATGAATAAAAAAAAGAATATGGGGGTGATTTTAAAATGTTCGCCCGCTTCCTGCAGGTGTACTTTCTCCTGGCCTGCAGTACTGGTGGAACTGGTGGGATTTTTGGCAGGGGATGGGGTGGAGATGTGATCCTGCCAGTCTTTGTGATATCACCATGGAAGGGGTACAGCACAAGAGACCTCGCAGGAACAGGGTCCCAGTCCAAATTCCAGCCCTCCCCCCTCAGACTCAGGAATTTTGGGGCCATTGTGTTTTGCACGTTTGACATTCAAAGAAATAAAGATTTGCCAGACAGTTTTGTTTGCTGACAGTGTCCCTTTCAGAGGACAGATTGTGAAGTGAGTTTCACAATAAACTGAGGGAAATGAAACTGAAAGTAAAGTGAGCGACAGAATAAGGAGCAGGAACTGAGATGGCCGTCAGCAAACAGATCGTAACCCTGAGTGAGGATTTAACCTGCTCCGTCTGCCTCTCTCTGTTTGTGGAGCCGGTGCGGCTGGACTGTGATCACAACTTCTGTAAATCCTGTATCGAGAAGTGTTGGGACAAGCAGGGGGAGACCGTGTCCTGCCCGGAATGTCGGGTGGTTTTCCCCCGGAGAAACTACGGCAGTAACAGGGTGTTGGCCAATCTCTCCGAGAAAGCTCGGCAGCTGAACCTCAACCCAGACCCAGACCTGAACCTGAACCTGAACCCAGAGCTGATCCTGAACCCAGAGAAAGGTCGGTCTCACTGTGAGGAACATAATGAGAAACTGAAGCTGTTCTGTGAGGAGGATGAGATCCTGATCTGTGCCAGTTGTGTAGATTCTCCCGCACATTCAGACCACAGGTTCCTGCCGGTCCAGAGGGCAGTTCAAAAGTACAAGGTGAGGGGTTTAAGTGAGCGACCCGTCTCCACAAAACGCAATAAGAGTAATATTGGTTAAGTGCCAGCATGAACTGATAGGAAGAGTGTCAGAAAGATTTGGCAGGGCCACGGGGGGAGAGAGTGTCTGTGTGAGGGTGGGGAGTTGGATGGGGTACAGTGTCTGTGTGAGAGGGTGGGGAGTTGGATGGGGTACAGTGTCTGTGTGAGAGGGTGGGGAGTTGGATGGGGTACAGTGTCTGTGTGAGAGGGTGGGGAGTTGGATGGGGTACAGTGTCTGTGTGAGAGGGTGGGGAGTTGGATGGGGTACAGTGTCTGTGTGAGAGGGTGGGGAGTTGGATGGGGTACAGTGTCTGTGTGTGAGGGTGGGGAGTTGGATGGGGTACAGTGTCTGTGTGAGAGGGTGGGGAGTTGGATGGGGTACAGTGTCTGTGTGAGAGGGTGGGGAGTTGGATGGGGTACAGTGTCTGTGTGAGAGGGTGGGGAGTTGGATGGGGTACAGTGTCTGTGTGAGAGGGTGGGGAGTTGGATGGGGTACAGTGTCTGTGTGAGAGGGTGGGGAGTTGGATGGGGTACAGTGTCTGTGTGAGAGGGTGGGGAGTTGGATGGGGTACAGTGTCTGTGTGAGAGGGTGGGGAGTTGGATGGGGTACAGTGTCTGTGTGAGAGGGTGGGGAGTTGGATGGGGTATATTGTCTCTGTTCTGGGTCTGGAGAGGGTAAAACTCCCTCGGTGAACTGAGACAGGGGGTTGGATGTTGGAGAATTACTGTGCAGGGAACTTTCGGTCTGGTTGGTCTGTTGAAAATACAAATGTCATTGTAGGAACTTGGTTTGTCCCAGTGTTGTTTGCGCTGATTTTTTAACATATAATATTTCTGCAATGTTAGATTCAGTTTATAAGGGACGAACTCCCAAGGTTGCACACACAATGATTTTGTTTACAATGAGCCAGTAGCCTTGAATTATTCTCAACCACAGTGACTTAAAATGTGAATGAACAATTGGAGGGTCAGTGTGTACAATGTCAAACATGACGAGCCATTGTGTGAAGATCAGTCTGTGCAATACCTGAGGATCCAGGTATCCTCCCATTCCATTGTCCCAGCAGGGGGCTTAGCTGAAACCGACACATAAACGCTCTGCTGTTGCCTCATCAGTGGGTAGGTGTTCCACGGCAGGGGTCATAACATTGATTGACAGTTCAGTGGGCGGAATTCTCCATCTCATAGACTTACGGCAGGTGACAAATAAGTCTCTCTCTCTCTCTCTCCCAGACAGGGGGACTGAGCTGTGTTCTCACATCAGCAGTGAGACGTTGTCCACAAATTCAAAGTCTGGACCAGCTCATTTGAAAAGCTTAGCGAGAGAAGGTTTGAAGAGTGTTGTATCTTTATTGTATTTAATAACTGGGGAGTGAGGGAACTGATTGTTTTCAGTGTGAAAGCCATATAGACTTGCATGGAATTACATACAATGTACAGCAGAGAAACAGGCCATTCGGCCCAACAGGTCCATGCCGGCATTTATGCTCCACACAAGCCTCTTCCCACCCCTCTTCTAACTTTATCAGCACATCCTTGTGTCCCTTTCACCCTCATGTGATTATCTCGCTTCCCCTTAAACGTCTCTGTACTATTCGCCTCAACTACTCCTTGTGGTAGTGAGTTCCACATTCTAACTACTCTCTGGGTAAAGAAGCTTGTTCTGAATTCCTTATTAGATTAATTACTGACTATCTTATATTTATGGCCCCTAGTTCTGGTCTCCCCCACAAGTGGAAACATTTTCTCTCCGTCTACCCTATCAAACCCTTTCATATATTTAATATAACATAAACCAGTTGTTGGTTTGAAGCTGTGCCTGGTTTGATTGGGTACTTTTCACTCTGCCTCTTGTAAAGAAAGGGGTACACACTAGTAACACATGTAATATTCCCTGAACGTCCGACCCCACTGTTTTGGAATACAATGGCTGACATTGAAATGGATTATGATGAGATCTGATTCCATTTTTAGGACCAGCTGAAATTGTCCTTGGATTCCATGGAGGATGAAAAGAAAAGTAAAAGTGAATTAAAACGGCGGCAGGAGGAGAAGATTTCAGAACTGAATGTAAGTCCTACTTACGTCACCTTTAAACACTGCGGCCCTTTAACAACCTGAAGCTTAAATGATCTCTCTCACCATCTTAGGAGCTCACAGGATCCCTGGAGCAAGACATCGCTGCACAATTTGCCAAAATTCATCAATATCTTGAAGACAAAGAGAAACATTTAATGGAAGAGCTGAGGAGGCAAAAGGAGGAAGATCTGCGCCCAATGGAGAAGAACTTGAAAAGAATTGAGGAGGAACTGAGATCACTTGAGGAGAACATATTGAACCTTTGTGCAGACATCGAGCAGCAAGACAGTATCTCTTTTCTCAAGGTGATCCTTTTATAAACCAATCCCCAACCTGTTGGTGTAAGTGTAAACAGCACATTATAATAGGGCTCAAACCACATCACAACATTGTACAACGTGCAGTATAACTGAGGACAAACAGGTATCAGTCCAGTTTGAGCTCTGACTGTGGAGGAGACTGTCTGAACCTGTCAGGTATAACAGTATCTTCCTGTATAACTGGAACCAGATGACAATGTCCAAAAAAGGACTGTTACAGAAGAAATGGGCTGCATCTAGACCAAGGAGGGGTAAAGAGACTTGTGAGGAACATTGAGGCAGCAATCGGAAATCATTCAAAGTAGATAGGTGGAGGGAGGAAAGCAGATTCAGCCGAGACAAGTCGTAGAGCAGAAGGTCGTTGGCAGCGGGTCGAGACACAGAAGGGTATAAATTCGCCAAAGACGGTCGTGCAAAACAGGCGATAACGAATCGACAGCCTGTTTTACATTGCACCCAATTTTCATTTGCAGTCAATGGGCTGACTCGTACATACAGGTCAGAGAAAGTTGTGATCACACTGTGCAGTTACTCTGATCAGACCCCACTTTGAATAGAGGGATAGAATTCAAAAGCAGAGAGGTTATGTTAGACCTGTATCAAACCTTGGTTAGATCACAATTAGACTACTGTGAACAGTTGTGGTCTCCATAAACAAGATATAGAGGGACTGGAGAAGGTACAAAAAAGAATCACAAGGACGATAACAGAACTGAGAGATTATAACTATCAGGAAACATTGAACAGGCTGGGCTCATTTTTTTTATTTGTTCATGGGATGTGGGTGTCGCTGGCGAGGCCAGCATTTATTGCCCATCCCTAATTGCCCTTGAGAAGGTGGTGGTGAGCCGCCTTCTTGAACCGCTGCAGTCCATGTGGTGAAGGTTCTCCCACAGTGCTGTTAGGAAGGGAGTTTCAGGATTTTGACCCAGCGACGATGAAGGAACGGCGATATATTTCCAAGTCGGGATGGTGTGTGACTTGGAGGGGAACGCGCAGGTGGTGTTGTTCCCATGTGCCTGCTGCCCTTGTCCTTCTCGGTGGTAGAGGTCACGGGTTTGGGAGGTGCTGTCGAGTTGCTGCAGTGCATCCTGTGGATGGTACACACTGCAGCCACTGTGCGCTGGTGGTGAAGGGACTGAATGTTTAGGGTGGTGAGTCACTGGCCGCAGAATACCCAGCCTCTGACCTGCTCTTGTAGCCACAGTATTTATGTGGCTGGTCCAGTTAAGTTTCTGGTCAATGGTGACCCCCAGGATGTTGATGGTGGGGGATTCGGCAAAAAGAGAAGGCTGAGAACTTAAAAATTATGAAATTGTTTAATAGGGTAGACATAGAGAATATGTATCCACTTGTGGGGGTGTCCAAAACTACGGGCCATAAGTGTAATATAGTCACTATTTCAGGAGAAACTTATCTACCCAGAGAGTGGTTAGAATGTGGAACTCGCGACCACATGGAGTGGTTGAGGTGAGTCGCATCGATACAATCAAGGGGAAGCTGGATAAACACATGAGGGAGAAAGGAGCAGAAGGATATGTTGATGAGGTTAGATGAAGAGGGGTGGGATGAGGCTCGTGTGGAGCATAAACACTGGCATGGAGCAGTTGGGCCGAATGGCCTGTTTCTGTGGTGTAGATTCTATGTAATTCGATATAATACTGTGCCTAGGTCTGGTCACCGAGAAGTAAGGCAGGGCAGAGGAGAGCAGTGAGGCCTGGTATCAAGGGTCTCAGTTATTGGGACAGACTGGAGAGACTTGAACACTTCACTCTGGAAAGGAGTGGTGTAATTTTGACACTGGACGACAGTGTAAAAGGACCGATATCAGCTCAGTCACCTATTAAACATCTCTCCAGATTTGAAGTCAATAGAAATAAAAATGGGGAGAGGTGTTTAACGAGAGACCGAACCAATATCGTCCGTGCTACATTATCGCCCAAAGTCTAAATAATCCCCGAGGTGTCCGAGAGGTGATTATATCGCGGTATAAGGGATAGTAAACAGTATGGAAATGGTAAATCAAAATCATACTTTAATTGTTGGAGTCGGCCAAGGGGACACAGGGTCAAACGTGTAAATGTAATTTCGGGACTGATATCAGGAAGTTCCTCTCACACAACAGTAATGAGCAAATGGGCAGCGTTAGGACAGGAACCAATTAGATGATGCAATGTAGGGGGGCACCTTTAGTCGTTCGAGATGGAGGAATTGATGGGCCAAATGGCTTCCCTCACCTGTAAATATCCGATGAACTCACCATCTGAATATCTCCCACAGGTTACTGAGGATTCTTCATTCAGGTTTTGAGAGTTTAGGCCCTATAGTTTGCTCCACTTTGCTTCTGTCCTGAGAACAGATTCATGTTGGGGTCCAGTCCCATGGGTACGAGCCCTGGGAACAGAGACATGTTGGGGTACAGTCCCATGGGTACTAGCCCTGGGAACAGAGACATGTTGGGGTACAGTCCCATGGGTACTAGCCCTGGGAACAGAGACATGTTGGGGTACAGTCCCATGGGTACTAGCCCTGTGAACAGATTCATGTTGGGGTACAGTCCCATGGGTACGAGCCCTGGGAACAGAGACATGTTGGGGTACAGTCTCATGGGTACTAGCCCTGGGAACAGCGATCGGCTGGGGTATATTTCTGTGGCTGCTGCACATCTATTGCACAAACAGTGAGCAACAGGAGGCTATTTAACTGTGTGGGCATCACAATGAGCCTATTCCTGTTCTGGTCTGATGTCTCCACAGCTGCATGTTTCCCCAGAGCTGCCTGGAAGTGTCCAGGAGCTGGTACATAGGCTGTTGTCTCCCTATCGAAGGGATACTGAGGTTTGGTGTAACACCACTGTCCCCAGCTCAGGGCCGCACAGACCAGAGACAAGCTCTGAGTTACTGGGAAAATATAGACCAGAAATAAAAGGAAAGGCTCAGTGAACCTTCAAAGTCTTCAGCAGCAGAGGAGACCCTGTCCAGTGTATTCCAGGGGGTAACGGACACGGTGTCACATCACTGGAGCCCGTCAGTGAAAACTCCCCAGATCACATCACATTTCACTAAAACCACTGATTATACATCGGGAAGGAAAGAAAATAGTGGTGTTGGTGGCAGTGTTGATGAAGGGGAATATTGCAGTGCTGGAGAGAGAGGATGTCCCTGTGGGGCCAAGGACAGACTCTATTTGGTTAGATAGAGTTAAGAAACAATAGAGGTGCCAGTGCACTACTGCGTGTATTCGATAGGCCACCAAATAGTCGGATGGGTATAGAGGAGCAAATTTGCAGGGAAATTACAGAGAGGTTCAAGAACTGTAGAGTAGTGATAATAGGGGACTTCAACTATCCCAATATAGACTGGGATCGTAATAGTGTAAAGGGCAAAGAGGGGGAGGAATTTCTTGCTCAGTATGTTTCCGGCCCAACGAGGAAGGAGGCATTGCTGGATCTGGTTCTGGAGAATGAGGTGGGTCAAGTGGAGCAAGTGTCAGTGGGGGAACATTTAGGGAACAATGATCACAATATCATAAGGTTTAGATTAGTTATGGAAAAGGACAAGGAGCAAACTAGAGTAAAAATACTTAATTGGAGGAGGGCCAATTTCAGTGGGTTGAGAACGGATCTGGTCTGGGTAAATTGGAATCAAAGATTGTCAGGCAAAACTGTAATCGAACAATGGGTGGCCTTTAAAGAGGAGATGGTTCGGGTACAGTAGAGGTACATTCCCACGAGAGGGAAAGTTAGGGCAACTGAAGTCAGAGCTCCCTGGATGACGAAAGAGATAGAGAGTAAGATGAAGCAGAAAAAGGGTGTCTGACAGATGTCAGGTTGATAATACAAGTGAGAACCAGGCTGAATATAGAAAGTACAGAGGAGAAGTCAAAAGGAAATAAGAGGGGCAAAGAGAGAGTATGAGAATAGACTGATGGCCAATGTAAAAGGAAATCCAAAAATTTCCTATAGGCATATATTGGAAAATGGGTAGAAAAAGGAGTGGTGGGGCCAATTAGGGACCAAAAAGGAGAGCTACACATGGAGGCAGAGGGCATGGCTGAGGTACTAAATGAATATTTGCATCTGTCTTTACCAAGGAAGAAGATGCTGCCAAAGTCACAGTAAAAGAGGAAGTAGTTGAGATACTGGATGGGCTATAAATTGATAGAGGACACATGAGAAAGTATTTAAAGGAGATGAGTTACCCGGTCCAGATAGGATGCATCCTGGGTTGCTGAGGGAAGTAAGGGTGGAAATTGCGGAGGTACTGGCCAAAATCTTCCAAACATCCGGAGATACGGGGGTGGTGCCAGAGGACTGGAGAACTGCAAATGTTACACGCTTGTTCAAAAAAGGGTGTAAGGATAAACCCGACAACTACAGGCCAGTCAGTTTAACCTTGGTGGTGGGGAAGCTTTTAGAAACGATAATCTGGGACAAAATTAATAGTTACTTGGACAAGTGTGGATTAATAAAGGAAAGCCAGCACGGATTTCTTAAAGGCAAATCGTGTTTAACTAACTTGATTGAGTTTTTTAATGAGGTAACAGAGAAGGTTGATGTATATATGGACTTTCAAAAGGCGTTTGATAAAGTGCCACATAATAGGCTTGTCAGCAAAATTGAAGCCCATGGAATAAAAGGGGCAGTGACAGCATGGATAGGAAATTGTAAAGTGACGGGAAACAGAGAGTAGTGGTGACCGGTTATTTTTCGGACTGGATGAAGGTGTGCAGTGGTGTTCCCCAGGGGTCAGTACAATGACCATTGCTTTTTTTGATATATACTTAGACTTGGGTGTACAGGGCACAATTTCAAAATTTGCAGATGACATAAAACTTGGAAGTGTAATAAACAGTGAGGAGGATAGTGATAGACTTCAAGAGAACATAGATAGGCTGGTGGAATGGGCGGACACATGTCAGATGAAATTTAACACAGAGAAGTGTGAAGTGATACATTTTGGCATTTACAAAACACTGCTTCAGCCACAACTGGAGTATTGTGTCCAATTCTGGGAACCGCACTTTAGGAAGGATGTGAGGCCTTAGAGAGGGAACAGAAAAGATTTACTACAATGGTTCCAGGGGAGAGGGACTTCAGTTACCTGGATAGACTGGAGAAGTTGGGGTTGTTCTCCTGAGAGCAGAGAAGGTTGAGAGGAGATTTGATAGAAGTGTTCAAAATCATGAAGGATTTTGATAAAGTTAAATAAGAGAAACTGTTCCCATTGGTCGAAGGGCCAAGAACCAGAGGACACAGATTCAGTGATTGGCAAAAGAACTAAAGGCGACATGAGGAAAAATGTTTTTACACAGCGAATAGTTATGATTTGGAATGCGCTGCCTGAAAGGTTGGTGGAGGCAGATTCAATCGTGGGCTTTCGAAAAGGAATTGGATAAATACTTGAAGGGGAAAAAAGTTGCAGGGCTATGGGGAAAGAGTGGGGTGAATGGGACTAACTGGATTGTTCTTACAAAGAGCCGGCACGGGCTCGATGGGCCGAATGGCATCCTTCTGTGCTGTAACGATTCTATGATTAAAATGTACGATCCAAATAATACGGTATATTTATTAAAATGTACAATCCAAAGAGTACGGTATATTTATTAAAATGTTTCTGATTCTCTGTCCTGCAGGAACTGAAAAGATTGGGAGAAAGGTGAGTACCCAATCCAAACCCAGACTCGGTCTTACACTGTGATCACAGATTGTATCCAGCAGTGAGTGAGTGAATCAATCCCATTCAAACAGGTACCTGGACAAAGGGGAGGGAGGAGAAGGTGCAGAGAGAGGGGAAGATCAAGAGAGATCGTCAGAGGAAGGTGAAGATGAAGAGAGATCATCAGAGGAAGGTGAAGATGAAGAGATACTGGTATCTGCAAGTCTGAAATACGCCGTGTTTCGAGGCCGTTTACTCTACGCAGTGTGGAAGGAAATGAAACAGATCATCTCTCCAGGTATGAAACGACTCCACAGGTTTGGGTGAACTTTCTGTAGAGTTTCCTGCTCTCTTCTCCCTCTCCTGAATGTACTGACTGTTGTTGTGTACCGATCACTGGGGCAGCAGTCTCTGGTACCTCACTCAAGGGGCCGTTCTTTTTGTGTGACCTCAGATTGAGCGATTCAAGTAGAGACAGAATCAGAACATTTTCTCATTTGAATCCAGACACTCGCACTTTCCAATAGGGTTCACTGGACAGTGGTCAGACTGAGACCCCCCTGACCCAGGGTTCACTGGACAGTGATCAGACTGAGACCCCCCCTGACCCAGGGTTCACTGGACAGTGATCAGACTGAGACCCCCCCTGACCCAGGGTTCACTGGACAGTGATCAGACTGAGACCCCCCTGACCCAGGGTTCACTGGACAGTGAACAGACTGAGACCCCCCTGACCCAGGGTTCACTGGACAGTGATCAGACTGAGACCCCTCTGACCCAGGGTTCACTGGACAGTGATCAGACTGAGACCCCCCTGACCCAGGGTTCACTGGACAGTGACCAGACTGAGACCCCCTGACCCAGGTTTCACTGGACAGTGATCAGACTGAGACCCCCCTGACCCAGGGTTCACTGGACAGTGACCAGACTGAGACACCCCCTGACCCAGGGTTCACTGGACAGTGATCAGACTGAGACCCCTCTGACCCAGGGTTCACTGGACAGTGATCAGACTGAGACCCCCCTGACCCAGGGTTCACTGGACAGTGATCAGACTGAGACCCCTCTGACCCAGGGTTCACTGGACAGTGATCAGACTGAGACCCCCCTGACCCAGGGTTCACTGGACAGTGATCAGACTGAGACCCCTGGCTGACTGTTTTCCTCTGCCTGGTCTGTAATATCTGTTCACTGAACACACTGGAGTCCAGGAATATATCGAACTGTACACTGTACCCAGTCTGCACTATTTACTGATACAGAAAATATAGACTGGTGTCTAAAATATTTAACATGATGTCATTTTTATTTCCCCAGTCCCAGCCTCACTGACCCTGGACCCAAACACAGCTCATCGTCGGCTCATCCTGTCTGAGGACTGGACCAGTGTGAGACTCGATGACAGAGAATTACAGCTTCCCGATAACCCGGAGAGATTCGATTCAGGTCCTTGTGTCCTGGGATCACAGGGATTCACATCAGGGAAACATTACTGGGAGGTGGAGGTCGGGGACAAGACTCAGTGGGCCGTGGGTGTGGCCAGAGAGTCAGTTAACAGGAAGGGAACGATATCACTGGAGCCTAAAGGTGGATACTGGACTGTGTGGCTGAGAAATGGGAATGAATATGAAGCTCTTGAAAACCCATCGATCCCACTGACCCTGAGTGTGAAACTCAGGACCATCGGAGTTTACCTGGACTATGAGGGAGGACAGGTGTCATTTTACAATGCTGATGATATGTCCAATCTCTACACTTTCACTCACACATTCACTGAGAAACTCTTTCCTTATTTCTATCTTGGATTGTACAATGAGGGTAAAAATACTGCTCCTCTCAAACTGCGTCATTTCAAACTGTAGCTTCCTAAACTGATGTGTCAGAGTACAGAGAGAATGGGGGCAATATTAAACCCCCACGATGGGCGGGGGAGGGCCGGGGTGGGGGGGTTAAAAATGTCAGATTGCAAAACGCGACCCGAACCCGCTGCATACACGCTGGCCGCCATTTTTACAGCGGCGGGTTGCGTGGTGAGTCTGTGTCCCGCTCTCGAGAGGTGAGACATCTCATTATTACTGGTACGACCCCCTCCCCCACTTCAAACCCACGATCCCTCCTCCCTCCCGATCCCTTCCCCCCAATCCCTCCCTCCCGATCCCACCCCCTTTCAACCTGTGATCTCTCCGTCTCTCCCTCCCGATCCCTTCCCCCCAATCCCTCCCTCCTGATCCCACCCCCTTTCAACCCGCGATCTCTCCGTCTCTCCCTCCCGATTGCCAGTCCAACTTTCCCTTCCTTCAACCCCTGATCTTTCCCGATTGCCGGGCTCTGTCCCCAGTTGTCCTCGGATGTGGCTTTCTACCGCAGGCTTTCCCACGGATAAGAGACTGGAATTCCAGAGAGGCTGTCAGACTCTCATTGTATATTGGGAGTAATGTATCACAATATGTGGAAGCTGTACTGTAATCACACAAAGACTTTCACAACAAATAAAGAGTTTCAAAAGGAACAGAAAAGGTGCAGAGTGAACCCATCACAGGAGCAGGGGCTGAACTGGTCGGTCAAGGTCCTGATGTACTGTATTTAGACACAGGCAGCCTGGCATCATTGTTGTGTTTCCATTCCCAGTAAATTAATTCCCACTTCTGAATATTGATTACAGAAAAAAGTGCAGAAGAGGTAAAGGGAAAATAACAGTGCATCAAAAGCACTGCAGGGGGCAAAACTCCTTTGAGGAACCAATCCCTCGAAGGATGGCAATGCCCAGTTTACATGGTCGAGCAGCCACTGGGAAATCTCCGAACGTGGCACATTCCCATCCCTTGAGAAATATTCAGGACTTTCCTGAGACTCTCACCCGTTTCTCAGGAGGACAAAGTGGCATCGAATGGAAGTCCTGGTTAAAGATGTCGCTCAGCCAGAATCCGGTGGGGACCGGGTGTGAAAGGGCAGGGGTCCAAAAAAGGAGTTTTGCCCCCTGCAGTGCTTTTGATGCACTGTTATTTTCCCTTTACCTCTTCTGCACTTTTTTCTGTGATCAATATTCAGAAGTGGGGATTAATCGGGATGATTCCCTTTCGGTCTGTGGTGTTCTGCCCCGAGGGCAGCTCCGAACTCAAGTCTCACACAGGAGGCTCTTGAACTGCTCACTCGGCAAGAGAAGCTGAGAAGGTTTCCATTTGCCTTCCTCATGGTTCTTATCTGCGGAGAACCTTTTCCCAGGTGGGCAGCAACCAAGATTACAGAGCCCACAGGAAACAGACACATCTCTCAGGGTAGAGTGACAGGGAACTGACTGACACATCTCTCAGGATAGAGTTACAGGGAACTGACTGACACATCTCTCAGGATAGAGTTACAGGGAACTGACTGACACATCTCAGGATAGGGTTACAGGGAACTGACTGACACATCTCTCAGGATGGAGTTACAGGGAACTGACTGACACATCTCTCAGGATAGAGTTACTGGGAACTGACTGACACATCTCTCAGGATAGAGTTACAGGGAACAGACTGACACATCGCTCAGGATAGAGTTACTGGGAACTGACTGACACATCTCTCAGGATAGAGTCACTGGGAACTGACTGACACATCTCTCAGGATAGAGTTACTGGGAACTGACTGACACATCTCTCAGGATAGAGTTGCAGGGAACAGACTGACACATCTCTCAGGATAGGGTTACAGGGAACTGACTGACACATCTCTCAGGATAGAGTTACAGGGAACAGACTGACACATCTCTCAGGATAGGGTTACAGGGAACTGACTGACACATCTCTCAGGATAGAGTTACAGGGAACAGACTGACACATCTCTCAGGATAGGGTTACAGGGAACTGACTGACACATCTCTCAGGATAGAGTTACAGGGAACTAACTGACACATCTCTCAGGATAGGGTTACAGGGAACTGACTGACACATCTCTCAGTCAATGGTGAAGATAATTGGACAGGATGTATATCTGCAGCTGATTCACTATTGCCCGATTGTTCACTACTGCCCCCAAGGCCAATTTCACCCCCCCTCCCCCACCCCGGACTCAATGACCTGACCCCCAGTCAGAGACTCTCACTGGGAATTTCCTCAGGGCTGCTCCTGAACGTCTGCCGTAACTTCCGTACAATTTCCACTGATCTTACGCTCAAGTTACGTCAACCAATCGGGAGAATCCTCCAGGAAATCCGACCTCCGACCTGAAACGACTTCGAACTGGAGCAGAGACATTGGTCACACTGATAACATGACACAGTGTTACAGAGTCACCTACAGACTTCACAGGGTTAGTATGGACACATTTAGCAGGGCAGAAGTCCGTAGGAACTGTTTACATTAGAGGTTTCAATGGGAGGACGTGACAGGTCGAGTGATTTAATAATACACTGGCAGATATCCCATGGTATTGTACACGGTGAGTCACGGCCAAACGTAATCTTCAGGTGAAGCAGGGTTAGAGGGTGGAGGATAATGAGATCTGGGTGAGCAGTTGTAATTCAGAGCCTCTTTAAAATCAGAGACTCGGTTGGTATTTTTGTCAATGACTTTGATTTGACATTATTACTTGGAGTTAAAGAGGAAAACAAGGGGGACTTGGGAAGCAGAGAAGTCGAGTTATTTGGAGTTTGGAGTTTCTTTGTATTGCAGGCTGAGACACTATAGCACCCCCACTGCTGGGAGGGCGAAATTACAGCGTGACTGTTTACATAGGCAGGTTCCATATCATGGAAAACATTGACACAAAAGTGTGCCAACAGGAAGTAAGGCTTCCTTGACCCACCCTTGAACCTTCTGTCCTTGCAAATTACCGCCCCATCTCCAACCTCCCTTTCCTCTCCAAAGTCCTTGAACGTGTTGTCGTCTCCCAAATCCAAGCCCACGTTTCCCGCAACTCCATGTTTGAATCCCTCCAATCAGGTTTCCGTCCCTGACACAGTACTGAAACGGCCCTTATCAGAGTCACAAATGACATCCTCTGTGACTGTGACCGTGGTAAACTATCCCTCCTCATCCTTCTTAAACTGCTGCATCCTTTGACATGGTTGACCACACCATCCTCCTCCAATGCCTCTCCTTCGTTGTCCAGTTGGATGGGATTGCCCTCATCTGGTTCCATTCTTATCTATTCAACCTGCAATGGTTTCCTTTCCCACTCCCGCATCATTACTTCTGGAGTCCCCCAAGGATCGATCCTGGGACCCCGCCCATCTCTCATCTACATGCTGCACCTCGGCGACATCATCCGAAAACACATCATCAGATTCCACATGTACACTGAGGACACCCAGCTCGACCTCCCCATCACCTCTCAACTCCTCCACTGCCTCTGATTTGTTACGCTGCTTGTCTGACATCCAGTATTGGATGAGCAGAAATTTCCTCAAATTAAATATTGGGAAAACAGAAGTCATTGTCTTCGGTCTCCGCCACAAACTCCGTTCCCTAGACCCCCGACTCCATCCCTCTCCCTGGCCACTGTCTGAGGCTGAACCAGACCGTTCGCAACCTTGGCGTCCTATTTGACCCTGAGATGAGCTTCTCACCACATATCCGCTCCATCACCAAGACCGCCTACTTTTAGCTCCGTAACATCGCCCGTCTCCGTCCCTGCCTCAGCCCATCTGCTGCTGAAACCCTCATTCATGCCTTTGTTACCTCCAGACTTGACTATTCCAATGCTCTCCTGGAGGACCTCCCACCTTCCACCCTCAATATACTTGAGCTCATCCAGAACTCTGCTGCCCGTTCACCCGTCATCCCACATAAGGAGATAACAGCACAGGTGACCAAAACCTCAAAGAGGTCGGTTTTAAGGAGCTCCTTGAAGGAGGAGAGAGAGGTAGAGCGGTGGAGAGGTTTAGGGAGGGAATTCCAGAGCTTAGGGCCTAGGCAGTTGAAGGCACGGGCGCCAATGATGGAGCGATTAAAATCGGGGATGCGCAAGAGGCCAGAATTGGAGGAGTGTAGAGTTCTCGGTGGGTTGTCGGGCTGGAGGAGGTGATAGGGAGGGGTGAGGCCATGGAGGGATTTGAACACAAGGTTGAAAATTTTAAAACCGAAACTAACTCCTCTTTTTGCTTCTCTCTCCTGATTCTCCTTCTATCTTTCTTCCCTCTCCTTTTGGATGGGAGGTGGTTGGTGGCGTCGTGCGGTGACTGAAAGAGCCAGCAACATCTGCCCATTGCATTTGAGGTGGGGCCGACAGGGAAAATATGGCCCTCAGCTGTTCCCTTCCCATCTCCACCCCAATCACTTGTGTTTCCCTCCCCCCCGCCATCACATCCTTCACCCTTTATCTTCCCACAATCCCCTCCCCTTCCAACCACCCCCACTCCCATAACTAACCCCACCTCTTCCCCTTTGAACTATCCACTCAACCTCTGCCTCCTGTGCCCCCTCCCTTCACTGACACTCACCTCACCCTGAACCCTCCACCCACTCCCCTCCGTCCTTATTTGCTCCCCCAAAACCAGTTGGAGAGAGAGCCCAGGCCCCCCCCCCACTCTTCCTGTTTCCCTCCTCCCCTTCCCTCCCTTCCTCGCTGTTTCCCTCAAACAGACTTTGTTTGCTTTTAAAATTCAATAAATCTAATTAGAATGAGGAAAGACTCACCTGTCTTCCTCTCTCTCTCACAGGTGTAAATAAATAGCATTTACCTTTTCTAACAATCAGCACAACAAAGGTAAGATAATACATAGGTTTTAAAATTCAATTGGTGCATTATTTTATTATGTGGTCGGGTCCAGGCCGGTGTTTATGCTCCACACGAGCCTCCTCCCTCCTCACTTCCTCTACCCTATCAGGATATCCCTCGATTACTTTCTCCCTCAAAGCTTCTGAAATCATCCTGTAGATTTCTGTAAATAATTTGAACAATAAAGCTGCTAGAAGCTAAAGGAAAACATCCCATCACCACTGTTTATAGTATCACAGCACAGGAGGAGGCTGCAAGAAAGATGCTTTCTGGACCAAATCGAGAACCAGATCACTGGGACCCTGTCTCGAACCGGATCGTTGGGTCCCTGTCTGGAACTGGATCGTTGGGTCCCTGTCTAGAACTGGATCGTTGGGTCCCTGTCTAGAACCGGATCGTTGGGTCCTCTTTAGAACATGGAGGGAGGAAAAACTCGCATTGAAATCAGGACGGAGCCTCATTATAATCTAATTAAGTCTAACTAGGGGAAATCACTTTAATTACAGTATTGAAATTAAATCCAATTATCACAACAACTTGCATTGATATAATGCCTTTAACGTCACAAGGTGCTTCACACGAGCAATTATCAAACAAAATTGGACACAGAGACACATAAAGAGATATGAGGATAGGTGACCAAAAGCTTGGTCAGAGGTCGGTTTTAACGAGTGTCTTAAAGGAGGAGAGAAAGGTGGAGAGGCGAAGGGCTTTAGGAAGGGAATTCCAGAGCTTAGGGCCGAGGGAGCTGAAGGCACGGCCAGCAATGGTGGAGCAAAGGAAATCAGGGATGGACAAAAGGCCAAAATCAGAGGAGTGCAGAGATTTCAGAGGGTTGTCGGGCTGGAGGAGGTTACAGAGATAGGGAGGGGCGAGGTCATGGAGGGATTTGAAAACAAGGATGAGAATTTTAAAATCAAGGCGTTGGTGGACTGGAGCCAATGTAGGTCAGTGAGCACAGGGGGTGATGGGAGAACGGGACTTGGTGCGAGTCAGGCGTACCGAAAAATGAGGTACCAACCTGGTGAAGCTACAACTCAGGACTACATGCATGTTAAACAGCAGAAGCAACATGCTATAGACAGAGCTAAGCAATTCCACAACCAACGGATCAGATCAAAATTCTGCAGTCCTGCCACATCCAGTCATGAATGGTGGTGGGCAATTAAACAACTAACGGGAGGAGGAGGCTCTGCAAACATCCCCATCCTCAATGATGGCGGAGTCCAGCACGTGAGTGCAAAAGGCAAGTCTGAAGAGTTTCAGCCAGAAGTGCTGAGTGGATGATCCATCTCGGCCTCCTCCTGATATCCCCACCATCACAGAAGCCAGTCTTCAGCCAATTCGATTCACTCCACGTGATATCAAGAAACTGCTGAGTGCACTGGATACAGCAAAGGCTATGGGCCCCGACAACATCCCGGCTGTAGTGCTGAACTCTTGTGCTCCAGAACTAGCCGCGCCTCCAGCCAAACTGTTCCAGTACAGCTACAACACTGGCATCCACCCGACAATGTGGAAAATTGCCCAGGTATGTCCTGTCCACAAAAAGCAGAACAAATCCAATCCGGCCAATTACCGCCCCATCAGTCTACTCTCAATCATCAGCAAAGTGATGGAAGGTGTCGTCGACAGTGCTATCAAGCAGCACGTATTCATCAATAACCTGCTCACCGATGATCAGTTTGGGTTCCGCCAGGACCACTCGGCTCCAGACCTCATTACAGCCTTGGTCCAAACATGGACAAAAGAGCTGAATTCCAGAGGTGAGGTGAGAGTGACTGCCCTTGACATCAAGGCAGCATTTGACCGAGTGTGGCACCAAGGAGCCCAAGTAAAATTGAAGTCAATGGGAATCAGGGGGAAAACTCTCCAGTGGCTGGAATCATACCTAGCACAAAGGAAGATGGTAGTGGTTGTTGGAGGCCAATCATCTCAGCCCCAGGACATTGCTGCAGGAGTCCCTCAGGGCAGTGTCCTAGGCCCAACCATCTTCAGCTGCTTCATCAATGACCTTCCCTCCATCATAAGGTCAGAAATGGGGATGTTCACTGACGATTGCACAGTGTTCAGTTCCATTCGCAACCCGTCAGATAATGAAGCAGTCCGAGCCCGCATGCAGCAAGACCTGGACAACATCCAGCCTTGAGCTCATAAGTGGCAACTAACATTTGTGCCAGACAAGTGCCAGGCAATGACCATCTCCAACAAGAGAGAATCTAACCACCTCCACTTGACATTCAACGGCATTACCATCGCCGAATCCCCCACCATCAACATCCTGGGGGTCACCATTGACCAGAAACTTAACTGGACCAGCCACATTAATACTGTGGCTACAAGAGCAGGTCAGAGGCTGGGTATTCTGCGGCGAGTGACTCACCTCCTGACTCCCCAAAGCCTTTCCACCATCTGCAAGGCACAAGTCAGGAGTGTGATGGAATACTCTCCACTTGCCTGGATGAGTGCAGCTCCAACAACGCTCAAGAAGCTCAACACCATCCAGGACAAAGCAGCCCGCTTGATTGACACCCCATCCACCACCCTAAACATTCACTCCCTTCACCACCAGTGCACAGTGGCTGCAGTGTGTACCATCCACAGGATGCACTGCAGCAACTCTCCAAGGCTTCTTCGACAGCACCTCCCAAACCTGCGACCTCTACCACCGAGAAGGACAAGGGCAGCAGGCGCATGGGAACAACACCACCTGCACGTTCCCCTCCAAGTCACACACCATCCCGACTTGGAAATATATCGCCGTTCCTTCATCATCGCTGGGTCAAAATCCTGGAACTCCCTTCCTAACAGCACTGTGGGAGAACCGTCACCACACGGACTGCAGCGGTTCAAGAAGGCAGCTCACCACCACCTTCTCAAGGGCAATTAGGGATGGGCAATAAATGCCGGCCTCGCCAGCGACGCCCACATCCCATGAATGAAATTTTTAAAATAATCCTGCCCGCTTTACGATCCTGTCAATTTACGATCCTGCCCCAGACCAATTTCGAACCCTGAGTTTCTACAATAAAACAAACATGTCTGTTTGTATAATTAGCTTCATCTTCTCCCTCCCTTTGATAATGTGCTAACTCATATTGCAGTTCAGCTGTGGGCAACCCTCCAGTACTTTGCTGCAGGTGGCCAGTTTTTGTATGTGAGAATCAGTCGGCTATTCGACTGTAGAAGATATCACAGCTGATCCTCCTCCTGCAAACAGCTTCTCTACAGTCCAGGGCACTGAGCCCGATTGTTGCCTTGGGAGTGAAGAGCTGAGTGAGCAGAAAGCCGAGCCCACCAGGTCAGCATGGCGATGTCTTTATCCATGGCCTTCGGGGAAGGTGCGATTTTCGCTTTAATGCAAAAGGCAGATTATGTGCAGTAAACGTATTTACTAATCGTTATGTGTTGTGTTTCTAATTGTACGCAGGAGCTAAAGGACTCAAGCGGAGGTGAGGGTGAATTTTAAACCTTGCCTTCCACATTCTTACACTGTTTATTTATTTTTACACCCCCCACGGCTTAATATTTCAAACAAACCTGTTAATGAACCATTTCCTCAGGTTCCAGGAAAAGAGAGTAAATGACAGACTGTGTGGTGAGCAGTGATCTGGAGTTGGGAGTGTTCAGGGAACCCCTGCAATACACAGTCTGGCAAGAAATGCGACAAATGCTCTCTCCAGGTAAACACCAATAGATAGACCGCAATACACTCTCCCGGTAAACACCAATAGATATACCGCAATACACTCTCCCGGTAAACACCGATAGATATACCGCAATACACTCTCCCGGTAAACACCGATAGATATACCGCAATACACTCTCCCGGTAAGCACCAATAGATATACCGCAATACACTCTCCCGATAAACACCAATAGATATACCGCAATACACTCTCCCGGTAAACATCGATAGATATACCGTAATACACTCTCCCGGTAAACACTGATAGATATACCGCAATACACTCTCCCGGTAAACACCGATAGATATAACGCAATACACTCTCCCGGTAAACACCAATAGATATACCGCAATACACTCTCCCGGTAAACAATAATAGATATACCGCAATACACTCTAACGGTAAACACCGATAGATATACCGCAATACACTCTCCCGGTAAACACCAATAGATATACCGCAATACACTCTCCCGGTAAACACCGATAGATATCCCGCAATACACTCTCCCGGTAAACACCGATAGATATACCGCAATACACTCTCCCGGTAAACACCGATAGATATACCGCAATGCACTCTCCCGGTAAACACCGATAGATATACCGCAATACACTCTCGCGGTAAACACCGATAGATATACCGCAATACACTCTCCCGGTAAACACCGATAGATATACCGCAATACACTATCCCGGTAAACACCGATAGATATACCGCAATACACTCTCCCGGTAAACACCGATAGATATACCGCAATACACTCTCCCGGTAAACACCGATAGATATACCGCAATACACTCTCCCGGTAAACACCGATAGATATACCGCAATACACTCTCCCGGTAAACACCGATAGATATACCGCAATACACCCTCCTGGTAAACACCGATAGATATACCGCAATACACTCTCCCGGTAAACACCGATAGATATACCGCAATACACTCTCCCGGTAAACAATAATAGATATACCGCAATACACTCTAACGGTAAACACCGATAGATATACCGCAATACACTCTCCCGGTAAACACCAATAGATATACCGCAATACACTCTCCCGGTAAACACCGATAGATATCCCGCAATACACTCTCCCGGTAAACACCGATAGATATACCGCAATACACTCTCCCGGTAAACACCGATAGATATACCGCAATGCACTCTCCCGGTAAACACCGATAGATATACCGCAATACACTCTCGCGGTAAACACCGATAGATATACCGCAATACACTCTCCCGGTAAACACCGATAGATATACCGCAATACACTATCCCGGTAAACACCGATAGATATACCGCAATACACTCTCCCGGTAAACACCGATAGATATACCGCAATACACTCTCCCGGTAAACACCGATAGATATACCGCAATACACTCTCCCGGTAAACACCGATAGATATACCGCAATACACTCTCCCGGTAAACACCGATAGATATACCGCAATACACCCTCCTGGTAAACACCGATAGATATACCGCAATACACTCTCCCGGTAAACACCGATAGATATACCGCAATACACTCTCCCGGTAAACACCGATAGATATACCGCAATACACTCTCCCGGTAAACACCAATAGATATACCGCAATACACTCTCCCGGTAAACACCGATAGATATACCGCAATACACTCTCCCGGTACGCACCAATAGATATACCGCAATACACCCTCCCGGTAAACACCAATAGATATACCACAATACACTCTCCCGGTAAACACCAATTGAGAAACCGCAATACACTTTCCTAGTACGCACTGATAGATATTCCATAAACCTCTCCCCTGGTAAACACTTCAAGGAGATCTTGAAACATTTACCTGAGGAAGGAGAAAATCTCCGAAAGCTTGTGAATTTAAAATAAAATTGCTGGACTATAACTTGGTGTTGTAAAATTGTTTACAACTGGTAAACACTGGTAGATTTACCATAAACCTCGCCCCTGGTAAACACTGGTAGATTTACCAAAAACCTCTCCCCTGGTAAACACCAGTAGATTTACCATAAACCTCTCCCCTGGTGAACACTGGTAGATTTACCATAAACCTCTCCCCGGGCAAACACCAGTAGATTTACCATAAACCTCTCCCCTGGTGAACACTGGTAGATTTACCATAAACCTCTCCCCTGGTAAACACCAGTAGATTTACCATAAACCTCTCCCCTGGTGAACACTGATAGATTTACCCTAATCCACTCTCTCGGTAAATACCGATAGATTTACCCTAATCCCCTCTCTCAGTAAACACTGATAGATTTACCCCATTCCCCTCTCTCGGTAAACACCGATAGATTTACCCCATTCCCCTCTCTCGGTAAACATTGATAGATTTACCCTAATCCCCTCTCTCGGTAAACACCGATAGATTGACCCTAATCCCCTCTCTCCTGGGAAACAACGATAAATTTACCCCAATCCCCTCTCTCGGTAAACACCGATAGATTTACCCTAATCCCCTCTCTCCTGGTAAACACCGATAGATTTACCCTAATCCCCTCTCTCCTGGTAAACACCGATAGATTTAACCCAATCCCCTCTCTCGGTAAACATCGATAGATTTACCCTAATCCCCTCTCTCCTGGTAAACACCGATAGATTTGACCCTAATCCCCTCTCTCCTGGTAAACACCGATAGATTTACCCCAATCCCCTCTCTTGGTAAACACCGATAGATTTACCCTATTCCCCTCTCTCCTGGTAAACAACGATAGATTTACCCTAATCCCCTCTCTCCTGGTGAACACCGATAGATTTACCCCAATCCCCTCTCTCCTTGTAATCACCGATAGATTTACCCCAATCCCCTCTCACGGTAAACACCGATAGATTTACCCTAATCCCCTCTCTCCTGGTAAACACTGATAGATTTAACCTAGTCCCCTCTCTCAGTGAACACCGATAGATTTACCCGAATCCCCTCTCTCGGTAAACACCGATAGATTTACCCTAATCCCCTCTCCCGGTAAACACCAATAGATATACCGCAATACACTCTCCCGGTAAACACCGATAGATATACCGCAATACACTCTCCCGGTAAACACCGATAGATATACCGCAATACACTCTCCCGGTAAACACCGATAGATATACCGCAATACACTCTCCCGGTAAACACCAATAGATAGACCGCAATATACTCTCCCGGTAAACACCAATAGATATACCGCAATACACTCTCCCGGTAAACACCGATAGATATATCGCAATACACTCTCCCGGTAAACACTGATAGATATACCGCAATACACTCTCCCGGTAAACACCAATAGATATAACGCAATACACTCTCCCGGTAAACACCGATAGATATACCGCAATACACTCTCCCGGTAAACACCGAAAGATATACCGCAATACACTCTCCCGGTAAGCACCGATAGATAGACCGCAATACACTCTCCCGGTAAACACCAATATATATACCGCAATACACTCTCCCGGTAAACACCAATAGATATACCGCAATACACTCTCCCGGTAAACACCGATAGATATACCGCAATACACTCTCCCGGTAAACACCAATAGATATACCGCAATACACCCTCCCGGTAAACACCAATAGGTATACCGCAATACACTCTCCCGGTAAACACCGATAGATATACCGCAATACACTCTCCCGCTAAACACCGATAGATATACAGCAATACACTCTACCGGTAAACACCGATAGATATACCGCAATACACTCTCCCGGTAAACACCGATAGATATACCGCAATACACTCTCCCGGTACGCACCAATAGATATACCGCAATACACCCTCCCGGTAAACACCAATAGATATACCACAATACACTCTCCCGGTAAACACCAATAGTTAAACCGCAATACACTCTCCTAGTAAGCACCGATAGATATACCATAAACCTCTCCCCTGGTAAACACTGGTAGATTTACCATAAACCTCTCCCCTGGTAAAAACCAGTAGATTTACCATAAACCTCTCTCCTGGTGAACACTGATAGGTTTACCCTAATGCCCTCTCTCGGTAAACACCGATAGATTTACCCTAATCCCCTCTCTCCTGGTAAACACCGATAGATTTACCCCAATCCCCTCTCTCGGTAAACGCCGATAGATTTACCCTAATCCCCTCTCTCCTGGTAAACACCGATAGATTTACCCTAATCCCCTCTCTCGGTAACACCGATAGATTTACCCTAATCCCCTCTCTCGGTAACATCGATAGATTTACCCTAATCCCCTCTCTCGGTAAACACCGATAGATTTACCCTAATCCCCTCTCTCCTGGTAAACACCGATAGATTTACCCTAATCCCCTCTCTCCTGGTAAACACCGATACATTTACCGCAATCCCCTCTCTCGGTAAACACCGATAGATTTACCCTAATCCCCTCTCTCCTGGTGAACACCGATTGATTTACCCCAATCCCCTCTCTCGGTAAACACTGATAGATTTACCCTAATCCCCTCTCTCGGTAAACACCGATAGATTTACCCTAATCCCCTCTCTCGGTAAACACTGATAGATTTACCTTAATCCCCTCTCTCCTGGTAAACACCGATAGATTTACCCTAATCCCCTCTCTCGGTAAACACCGATAGATTTACACTGATCCCCTCTCTCGGTAAACACCGATAGATTTACCCTAATCCCCTCTCTCCTGGTAAACACCGATAGATTTTCCCTAATCCCCTCTCTCGGTAAACACCGATAGATTTACCCTAATCCCCTCTCTCGGTAAACACCGATAGATTTACACTAATCCCCTCTCTCCTGGTGAACACCGATAGATTTACCCTAATCCCCTCTCTTGATAAACACCGATAGATTTACCCTCATCCCCTCTCTCCTGGTGAACACCGATAGATTTACCCTAATCCCCTCTCTCGGTAAACACCGATAGATTTACCCTAATCCCCTCTCTCCTGGTGAACACCGATAGATTTACCCTAATCCCCTCTCTCGGTAAACACCGATAGATTTACCCTAATCCCCTCTCTCGGTAAACACCAATAGATTTACCCTAATCCCCTCTCTCTCGGTAAACACCGATAGATTTACCCTCATCCCCTCTCTCCTGGTGAACACCGATAGATTTACCCTAATCCCCTCTCTCGGTGAACACCGATAGATTTACCCTCATCCCCTCTCTCCTGGTGAACACCGAAAGATTTACCCTAATCCCCTCTCTCGGTAACACCGATAAATTTACCCTAATCCCCTCTCTCGGTAACATCGATAGATTTACCCTAATCCCCTCTCTCGGTAAACACCGATAGATTTACCTTAATCCCCTCTCTCGGTAAACACTGATAGATTTACCTTAATCCCCTCTCTCCTGGTAAACACCGATAGATTTACCCTAATCCCCTCTCTCGGTAAACACCGATAGATTCACCCTGATCCCCTCTCTCGGTAAACACCGATAGATTTACCCTAATCCCCTCTCTCCTGGTAAACACCGATAGATTTACCCTAATCCCCTCTCTCGGTAAACACCGACAGATTTACCCTAATCCCCTCTCTCGGTAAACACCGATAGATTTACCCTAATCCCCTCTCTCCTGGTAAACACCGATAGATTTACCCTAATCCCCTCTCTTGGTAAACACCGATAGATTTACCCTCATCCCCTCTCTCCTGGTGAACACCGATAGATTTACCCTAATCCCCTCTCTCGGTAAACACCGATAGATTTACCCTAATCCCCTCTCTCCTGGTGAACAACGATAGATTTACCCTAATCCCCTCTCTCTCGGTAAACACTGACAGATTTACCCTCATCCCCTCTCTCCTGGTGAACACCGATAGATTTACCCTAATCCCCTCTCTCGGTGAACACCGATAGATTTACCCTAATCCCCTCTCTCCTGGTGAACACCGATAGATTTACCCTAATCCCCTCTCTCCTGGTAAACACCGATAGATTTACCCTAATCCCCTCTCTCCTGGTGAACACCGATAGATTTACCCTAATCCCCTCTCTCGGTAAACACCGATAGATTTACCCTAATCCCCTCTCTCGGTGAACACCGATAGATTTACCCTAATCCCCTCTCTACTGGTAAACACCGATAGATTTACCCCAATCCCCTCTCTCCTGGTAAACACTGATAGATTTACCCTAATCCCCTCTCTCGGTAAACACCGATAGATTTAACCTCATCCCCTCACTCCTGGTGAACACCGATAGATTTACCCTAATCCCCTCTCTCGGTAAACACCGACAGATTTACCCTAATCCCCTCTCTCGGTAAACACCGATAGATTTACCCTAATCCCCTCTCTCGGTGAACACTGATAGATTTACCCTAATCCCCTCTCTCGGTAAACACCGATAGATTTACCCTGATCCCCTCTCTCGGTAAACACTGATAGATTTACCCTAATCCCCTCTCTCGGTAAACACCGATAGATTTACCCTGATCCCCTCTCTCGGTAAACACTGATAGATTTACCCTAATCCCCTCTCTCCTGGTAAACACCGATAGATTTACCCTAATCCCCTCTCTCAGTTAACACCGATAGATTTACCCTAATCCCCTCTCTCCTGGTAAACACCGATAGATTTACCCTAATCCCCTCTCTCGGTAAACACCGATAGATTTACCCTAATCCCCTCTCTCAGTTATCACCGATAGATTTACCCGAATCTCCTCTCTCGGTAAACACCGATAGATTTACCCGAATCCCCTCTCTCGGTAAACACCGATAGATTTACCGCAATACACTCTCCCGGTAAACACCGATAGATATACCGCAATACACTCTCCCGGTTAACACCAATAGATATACCGCAATACACTCTCCCGGTAAACACAGATAGATATACCGCAATACACTCTCCCGGTAAACACCAATAGATATACCGCAATACACTCTCCCGGTAAACACCAATAGATATACCGCAATACACTCTCCCGGTAAACACCGATAGATATACCGCAATACACTCTCCCGGTAAACACCAATAGATATACCGCAATACACTCTCCCGGTAAACACCGATAGATATACCGCAATACACTCTCCCGGTAAACACCGATAGATATACCGCAATACACTCTCCCGGTAAACACCGATAGATATACCACAATACACTCTCCCGGTAAACACCAATAGATATACCACAATGCACCCTCCCGGTAAACACCGATAGATAAACCGCAATACACTCTCCCAGTAAACACCAATAGATAAACTGCAATACACTCTCCTAGTAAGCACCGATAGATATACCATAAACCTCTCCCCTGGTAAACACTGGTAGATTTACCATAAACCTCTCCCCTGGTAAACACTGGTAGATTTACCATAAACCTCTCCCCTGGTAAACACTGGTAGATTTACCATAAACCTCTCCCCTGGTAAACACCAGTAGATTTACCATAAACCTCTCCCCTGGTAAACACCAGTATATTTACCATAAACCTCTCCCCTGGTAAACACGAGTAGATTTACCATAAACCTCTCCCCTGGTGAACACTGATAGATTTACCCTAATCCCCTTTCTCGGTCAACACCGATAGATTTACCCTAATCCCCTCTCTCGGTAAACACCGATAGATTTACACTGATCCCCTCTCTCGGTAAACACCGATAGATTTACCCTAATCCCCTCTCTCCTGGTAAACACCGATAGATTTACCCTAATCCCCTCTCTCGGTAAACACCGATAGATTTACCCTAATCCCCTCTCTCGGTAAACACCGATAGATTTACACTAATCCCCTCTCTCCTGGTGAACACCGATAGATTTACCCTAATCCCCTCTCTTGATAAACACCGATAGATTTACCCTCATCCCCTCTCTCCTGGTGAACACCGATAGATTTACCCTAATCCCCTCTCTCGGTAAACACCGATAGATTTACCCTAATCCCCTCTCTCCTGGTGAACACCGATAGATTTACCCTAATCCCCTCTCTCGGTAAACACCGATAGATTTACCCTAATCCCCTCTCTCGGTAAACACCAATAGATTTACCCTAATCCCCTCTCTCTCGGTAAACACCGATAGATTTACCCTCATCCCCTCTCTCCTGGTGAACACCGATAGATTTACCCTAATCCCCTCTCTCGGTGAACACCGATAGATTTACCCTCATCCCCTCTCTCCTGGTGAACACCGAAAGATTTACCCTAATCCCCTCTCTCGGTAACACCGATAAATTTACCCTAATCCCCTCTCTCGGTAACATCGATAGATTTACCCTAATCCCCTCTCTCGGTAAACACCGATAGATTTACCCTAATCCCCTCTCTCCTGGTAAACACCGATAGATTTACCCTAATCCCCTCTCTCCTGGTAAACACCGATACATTTACCGCAATCCCCTCTCTCGGTAAACACCGATAGATTTACCCGAATCCCCTCTCTCCTGGTGAACACCGATTGATTTACCCCAATCCCCTCTCTCGGTAAACACCGATAGATTTACCTTAATCCCCTCTCTCGGTAAACACTGATAGATTTACCTTAATCCCCTCTCTCCTGGTAAACACCGATAGATTTACCCTAATCCCCTCTCTCGGTAAACACCGATAGATTCACCCTGATCCCCTCTCTCGGTAAACACCGATAGATTTACCCTAATCCCCTCTCTCCTGGTAAACACCGATAGATTTACCCTAATCCCCTCTCTCGGTAAACACCGATAGATTTACCCTAATCCCCTCTCTCGGAAAACACCGATAGATTTACCCTAATCCCCTCTCTCCTGGTAAACACCGATAGATTTACCCTAATCCCCTCTCTTGGTAAACACCGATAGATTTACCCTCATCCCCTCTCTCCTGGTGAACACCGATAGATTTACCCTAATCCCCTCTCTCGGTAAACACCGATAGATTTACCCTAATCCCCTCTCTCCTGGTGAACACCGATAGATTTACCCTAATCCCCTCTCTCTCGGTAAACACTGACAGATTTACCCTCATCCCCTCTCTCCTGGTGAACACCGATAGATTTACCCTAATCCCCTCTCTCGGTGAACACCGATAGATTTACCCTAATCCCCTCTCTCCTGGTGAACACCGATAGATTTACCCTAATCCCCTCTCTCCTGGTAAACACCGATAGATTTACCCTAATCCCCTCTCTCGGTAAACACCGATAGATTTACCCGAATCCCCTCTCTCGGAAAACACCGATAGATTTACCCTAATCCCCTCTCTCCTGGTAAACACCGATAGATTTACCCTAATCCCCTCTCTCGGTAAACACCGATAGATTTACCCTAATCCCCTCTCTCGGTGAACACCGATAGATTTACCCTCATCCCCTCTCTACTGGTAAACACCGATAGATTTACCCCAATCCCCTCTCTCCTGGTAAACACTGATAGATTTACCCTAATCCCCTCTCTCGGTAAACACCGATAGATTTAACCTCATCCCCTCTCTCCTGGTGAACACCGATAGATTTACCCTAATCCCCTCTCTCGGTAAACACCGACAGATTTACCCTAATCCCCTCTCTCGGTAAACACCGATAGATTTACCCTAATCCCCTCTCTCGGTGAACACTGATAGATTTACCCTAATCCCCTCTCTCGGTAAACACCGATAGATTTACCCTGATCCCCTCTCTCGGTAAACACTGATAGATTTACCCTAATCCCCTCTCTCGGTAAACACCGATAGATTTACCCTGATCCCCTCTCTCGGTAAACACTGATAGATTTACCCTAATCCCCTCTCTCCTGGTAAACACCGATAGATTTACCCTAATCCCCTCTCTCAGTTAACACCGATAGATTTACCCTAATCCCCTCTCTCCTGGTAAACACCGATAGATTTACCCTAATCCCCTCTCTCGGTAAACACCGATAGATTTACCCGAATCCCCTCTCTCAGTTATCACCGATAGATTTACCCGAATCTCCTCTCTCGGTAAACACCGATAGATTGACCCGAATCCCCTCTCTCGGTAAACACCGATAGATTTACCGCAATACAGTCTCCCGGTAAACACCGATAGATATACCGCAATACACTCTCCCGGTAAACACCAATAGATATACCGCAATACACTCTCCCGGTAAACACAGATAGATATACCGCAATACACTCTCCCGGTAAACACCAATAGATATACCGCAATACACTCTCCCGGTAAACACCAATAGATATACCGCAATACACTCTCCCGGTAAACACCGATAGATATACCGCAATACACTCTCCCGGTAAACACCGATAGATATACCGCAATACACTCTCCCGGTAAACACCAATAGATATACCGCAATACACTCTCCCGGTAAACACCAATAGATATACCGCAATACACTCTCCCGGTAAACACCGATAGATATACCGCAATACACTCTCCCGGTAAACACCGATAGATATACCGCAATACACTCTCCCGGTAAACACCGATAGATATACCACAATACACTCTCCCGGTAAACACCAATAGATATACCACAATACACCCTCCCGGTAAACACCGATAGATAAACCGCAATACACTCTCCCAGGAAACACCAATAGATAAACCGCAATACACTCTCCTAGTAAGCACCGATAGATATACCATAAACCTCTCCCCTGGTAAACACTGGTAGATTTACCATAAACCTCTCCCCTGGTAAACACTGGTAGATTTACCATAAACCTCTCCCCTGGTAAACACTGGTAGATTTACCATAAACCTCTCCCCTGGTAAACACCAGTAGATTTACCATAAACCTCTCCCCTGGTAAACACCAGTAGATTTACCATAAACCTCTCCCCTGGTAAACACGAGTAGATTTACCATAAACCTCTCCCCTGGTGAACACTGATAGATTTACCCTAATCCCCTTTCTCGGTCAACACCGATAGATTTACCATAACCCCCTCTCCTGGTAAACACCGATAGATTTACCCGAATCCCCTCTCTCGGTAAACACCGATAGATTTACCGCAATACACTCTCCCGGTAAACACCGATAGATATACCGCAATACACTCTCCCGGTAAACACCAATAGATATACCGCAATACACTCTCCCGGTAAACACCGATAGATATACCGCAATACACTCTCCCGGTAAACACCGATAGATATACCGCAATACACTCTCCCGGTATACACCGATAGATATACCGCAATACACTCTCCCGGTAAACACCAATAGATATACCACAATACACCCTCCCGGTGAACACCGATAGATAAACCGCAATACACTCTCCCGGTAAACACCAATAGATATACCGCAATACACTCTCCCGGTAAACACAGATAGATATACCGCAATACACTCTCCCGGTAAACACCAATAGATATACCGCAATACACTCTCCCGGTAAACACCGATAGATATACCGCAATACACTCTCCCGGTAAACACCGATAGATATACCGCAATACACTCTCCCGGTAAACACCGATAGATATACCGCAATACACTCTCCCGGTAAACACCGATAGATATACCGCAATACACTCTCCCGGTAAACACCGATAGATATACCGCAATACACTCTCCCGGTAAACACTGATAGATATACCGCAATACACTCTCCCGGTAAACACCGATAGATATACCACAATACACTCTCCCGGTAAACACCAATAGATATACCACAATACACCCTCCCGGTAAACACCGATAGATAAACCGCAATACACTCTCCCGGTAAACACCAATAGATAAACCGCAATACACTCTCCTAGTAAGCACCGATAGATATACCATAAACCTCTCCCCTGGTAAACACTGGTAGATTTACCATAAACCTCTCCCCTGGTAAACACTGGTAGATTTACCATAATCCTCTCCCCTGGTAAACACCAGTAGATTTACCATAAACCTCTCCCCTGGTAAACACCAGTAGATTTACCATAAACCTCTCCCCTGGTAAACACCAGTAGATTTACCATAAACCTCTCCCCTGGTGAACACTGATAGATTTACCCTAATCCCCTTTCTCAGTCAACACCGATAGATTTACCATAACCCCCTCTCCTGGTAAACACCGATAGATTTATCCGAATCCCCTCTCTCGGTAAACACCGATAGATTTACCGCAATACACTCTCCCGGTAAACACCGATAGATATACCGCAATACACTCTCCCGGTAAACACCAATAGATATACCGCAATACACTCTCCCGGTAAACACCGATAGATATACCGCAATACACTCTCCCGGTAAACACCGATAGATATACCGCAATACACTCTCCCGGTATACACCGATAGATATACCGCAATACACTCTCCCGGTAAACACCAATAGATATACCACAATACACCCTCCCGGTAAACACCGATAGATAAACCGCAATACACTCTCCCGGTAAACACCAACAGATAAACCGCAATACACTCTCCTAGTAAGCACCGATAGATATACCATAAACCTCTCCCCTGGTAAACACTGGTAGATTTACCATAAACCTCTCCCCTGGTAAACACTGGTAGATTTACCATAAACCTCTCCCCTGGTAAACACTGGTAGATTTACCATAAACCTCTCCCCTGGTAAACACTGGCAGATTTACCATAAACCTCTCCCCTGGTAAACACCAGTAGATTTACCATAAACCTCTCCCCTGGTAAACACCAGTAGATTTACCATAAACCTCTCCCCTGGTAAACACCAGTAGATTTACCATAAACCTCACCCCTGGTGAACACTGATAGATTTACCCTAATCCCCTTTCTCAGTCAACACCGATAGATTTACCATAACCCCGTCTCCTGGTAAACACCGATAGATTTACCCGAATCCCCTCTCTCGGTAAACACCGATAGATTTACCGCAATACACTCTCCCGGTAAGCACAGATAGATATACCGCAATACACTCTCCCGGTAAACACCAATAGATATACCGCAATACACTCTCCCGGTAAACACCGATAGATATACCGCAATACACTCTCCCGGTAAACACCGATAGATATACCGCAATACACTCTCCCGGTATACACCGATAGATATACCGCAATACACTCTCCCGGTAAACACCAATAGATATACCACAATACACCCTCCCGGTAAACACCGATAGATAAACCGCAATACACTCTCCCGGTAAACACCAATAGATAAACCGCAATACACTCTCCGAGTAAGCACCGATAGATATACCATAAACCTCTCCCCTGGTAAACACTGGTAGATTTACCATAAACCTCTCCCCTGGTAAACACTGGTAGATTTACCATAAACCTCTCCCCTGGTAAACACTGGTAGATTTACCATAAACCTCTCCCCTGGTAAACACTGGCAGATTTACCATAAACCTCTCCCCTGGTAAACACCAGTAGATTTACCATAAACCTCTCCCCTGGTAAACACCAGTAGATTTACCATAAACCTCTCCCCTGGTAAACACCAGTAGATTTACCATAAACCTCTCCCCTGGTGAACACTGATAGATTTACCCTAATCCCCTTTCTCAGTCAACACCGATAGATTTACCATAACCCCGTCTCCTGGTAAACACCGATAGATTTACCCGAATCCCCTCTCTCGGTAAACACCGATAGATTTACCGCAATACACTCTCCCGGTAAACACCGATAGATATACCGCAATACACTCTCCCGGTAAACACCAATAGATATACCGCAATACACTCTCCCGGTAAACACCAATAGATATACCGCAATACACTCTCCCGGTAAACACCAATAGATAAACCGCAATACACCCTCCCGGTAAACACCAATAGATAAACCGCAATACACTCTCCCGGTAAACACCAATAGATATACCGCAATACACTCTCCCGGTAAACACCGATAGATTTACCCTAATCCCCTCTCTCCTGGTAAACACCGATAGATTTACCCAAATCCCCTCTCTCGGTAAACACCGATAGATTTACCCCAATCCCCTCTCTCGGTAAACACCGATTGATTGACCCTAATCCCCTCTCTCCTGGTAAACACCGATAGATTTACCTCAATCCACTCTCTCGGTGAACACCGATAGATTTACCCTAATCCCCTCTCCTGGTAAACACCGATAGATTTACCCTAATCCCCTCTCTCCTGGTAAACACCGATAGATTTACCCAAATCCCCTCTCTCGGTAAACACCGATAGATTTACCCTAATCCCCTCTCTCGGTGAACACCGATAGATTTACCCTAATCCCCTCTCTCGGTGAACACCGATAGATTTACCCTAATCCCCTCTCTCGGTGAACACCGATAGATTTACCCTAATCCCCTCTCTCGGTGAACACCGATAGATTGAGCCTAATCCCCTCTCTCGGTGAACACCGATAGATTTACCCTAATCCCCTCTCTCCTGGTAAACACCGATAGATTTACCCTAATCCCCTCTCTCGATGAACACCGATAGATTTACCCTAATCCCCTCTCTCGGTGAACACCGATAGATTTACCCTAATCCCCTCTCTCGGTGAACACCGATAGATTTACCCTAATCCCCTCTCTCAGTAAACACCGATAGATTTACCCTAATCCCCTCTCTCGGTGAACACCGATAGATTTACCCTAATCCCCTCTCTCGGTGAACACCGATAGATTTACCCTAATCCCCTCTCTCAGTAAACACCGATAGATTTACCCTAATCCCCTCTCTCAGTAAACACCGATAGATTTACCCTAATCCCCTCTCTCGGTGAACACCGATAGATTTACCATGTGAGGTTTGGTGTTAACGCTGTTGTCTGTAGCTGTTCTGATGACACAGTGAGTTTATGAAATAGGTGGTTGAGCCCCAGATGAAGATTGCAGGTTCCATCCTTGGTCTGTTTTAATCAGCTGGTCATCCCCATACCTATTACTGAGGAGTCAGGGCCGTCTGGGGCAGCCCCATTCGCAATGGGAAGGACTGCGAGCAGTCTCTGGATTTCTCCCTACGCCCTGCAATATGGTATTCACTTCATGAACCTCAGACAGTTGAAAGGCTGAGTGGACGTTGTTGGGATTCAAACCTGGGACCCTTAACCCCTTCGTCCAGCTCTCAACCAGCTGAGCTACCCAACGCTCTGAAGGAACGTAGACCTGTTGAGCTGAGATTATCGGGGCCCTGGGCCACTGGCAGAGCCTTGCACACAGTGTGTGGATCATTGGAGGTGTCCACAATTCTTGGTCCATTGCCATTAATGAATGGAAAATCACGGGCAGTGGGCCGACTATTTACTGATAAACTGCCCTCTGGGGGTGAGGTCCCATCGCTGGAGCAGGGACTCCGAAAATACCACCGCCCCCACCCCCCTTCAATGCCGCAACCAACTGGAGAGACATGCACAAGGATCAAACTTCGATAAACTCTGCACACGGAGACTCATTTGTATTTTTATTATAAAGCCGGACATGATCTCCTTTAAGGATGAAGTGAAATCATTCATTCAATGTGTATCTAATACGTGAGGTCATTACAGTGAACATAAAAACAAGTCTCCCACTCTGACCCGACTGAATCCCACTCCCCACTCTGACCCGACTGAGCCCCACTCCCCACTCTGACCCGACTGAGCCCCACTCCCCACTCTGACCCGACTGAGCCCCACTCCCCACTCTGACCCGACTGAGACCCACTCCCCACTCTGACCCGACTGAGCCCCACTCCCCACTCTGACCCGACAGAGCCCCACTCCCCACTCTGACCCGACTGAATCCCACTCCCCACTCTGACCCGACAGAGCCCCACTCCCCACTCTGACCCGACTGAGTCCCACTCCCCACTCTGACCCGACTGAGTCCCACTCCCCACTCTGACCCGACTGAGTCCCACTCCCCACTCTGACCCGACTGAGCCCCACTCCCCACTCTGACCCGACTGAGCCCCACTCCCCACTCTGACCCGACTGAATCCCACTCCCCACTCTGACCCGACTGAGTCCCACTCCCCACTCTGACCCGACTGAATCCCACTCCCCACTCTGACCCGACTGAGCCCCACTCCCCACTCTGACCCGACTGAATCCCACTCCCCACTCAGACCCGACCGAGCCCCACTCCCCACTCTGACCCGACTGAGTCCCACTCCCCACTCTGACCCGACTGAGCCCCACTCCCCACTCACACCCGACTGAGCCCCACTCCCCACTCTGACCCGACTGAGTCCCACTCCCCACTCTAACCCGACTGAGGCCCACTCCCCACTCTGACCCGACTGAGTCCCACTCCCCACTCTGACCCGACTGAATCCCACTCCCCACTCTGACCCGACTGAGGCCCACTCCCCAATTAATTCCTATCCCCTATGGACCCACAAATAACAAGAATTGCTTGAGACGGCCCTAAACTCTCCTCACATGAAACCTTTATCGACCTTTCATCTGGGTTGTATTTGAACTCAGGTGAAAGACAGATTTTCTTATAAACCTCCCCAGTTTAGTAATAGAAGAATCTTTCTGTACCTTAACACACAGAGGAAAATATTCCCCAATTGATGTGATTTTCTTTATGGATCCTCTATCTCCTGTGGCATTTCTAGCCTGGGCCAAGTTAGCTGATCTGAGCACCAATCATTCTCGGCTCTCCCTGGGCTGGGGGTGAGTCAGACTCTGAGCTACGGTTCCTGGTCCTGATCCCTCGCCCGTGTGGGAATCCGGTGGGGCCCAGGTCAGGCTGAGCTGTGATGCCTTCCACAGTCGAATAATAGCTTGCCAGCAGTCCCCGTGCAGGCTGATATATGAAGGTCGGCCATGTGGGTAAGATTCTGAAGGTACTAGGGCTCCATTGGAATCAGATCAGAGCAAGGTATCAATACCCCTGTATCAAGAGAAGGGGAAATGTTGATAAAGGTGAACGATTCCCCTGCGGGATTGTGGAGGGGGCGAGTCAGAGGATATACTGTTTCGTAAAGAGGGGTGTTATCGGCAAGATATGAGGGGGGAACGTGTCCCCAGAAGGAATTGTGTACTGTATGCAAAGCCGATAACACCTTCTCGATATATCACCTTGGATTTCAGTATTTTCATGTTCCAGTTATAATTGTCGAATGTTTATAACGTTCTCCCTGTCTATTATTAAAAGTGCTGGCTCTGATCACTCTCGATCCCAGAACCGGGCAGTCCAGGCTTGTAGTACCTGAGGACCTGACCATGGTGGACGCCAATGATCTGAGCCAATAACCTAAACAACGTCTGCCAGGGGTATGAGCAGTGCACCTGCGTTCTGAGCAGCCAGGGATTCACCTCAGGGAATCACTACTGGGAGATGGAGGCGGCCAACAAGACCGACTGGGACTTGGGACTGGCCCAGGAGACGGCTAACAGGAAGGGGCAGATCACGCTGACCCTCGATTGGGTAGTGGACCATCTGTCAGAGGTACGAGCACATCGAAGGGGCTCTGACCTCACCCTCCACTGTCCTCAAACTAACAACCAAGCCCAGGAAGATCAGGGTCTATGAGGAAGGACAGGTGTCCTTTTACAATGCTGATGACATGTTCCATCTCTGCACTTTTTCACTCACACGTTCAAAGACAAACTGTTCCCTTTCTTTAATCCTTGGTTGAACAAAAGTAGGAGAAACACGGAACCTCTTTTAAACGGCGTCATTTGAAACTGTAATGAGTTAACGGGGCGGAATTCTCCTGGAGAGGTAACGGGGGGCTCACGACACACGTCGTTATTAATGCACAAATCGGCCAGCAAGGTCAGGGGATTAAGAGACACACCGTGAGATGCAAATCTCCGGAATTTGCTGGTCGATTTACGCCGTTCCGCCATTTGCTTCTCACGACCTCAACCTCCGTTATTTTTAAGAACTTGCTGGATTTGCACATTAATCGCCCGTTAAACTCGCCTCAAAGTCAGGGCTGGAACTTAACATCGTAAATACCCTCTTAACAATGTGAGAATTGTTAATGCTAATCAATCTCTCCAGCCCAGAAAGGGGACGATTTAAACAAGTGAATCTCACCCGGCAGGTAGTAAATTCTTCTTAGAGATTTTTAAAATTTAAAATTTAACTTCTTTTTCCTTACTTTTCCTTTCTGTCTCTTTTTAATCCAATCTTTTCTTCCCTCTTTATTTCTCTTTCAGTACCTGATTTGACACTAATTCACTCTGTCGTTCCTCTGATTCTTTCTCAATCCTTAAATCTCAATGGTTAAGGAGATGGACTTTTGGTCTCGACAGTCACTGAGGTCCCAGATTCCCCGTTGCCCTCTCCGTGCCCGTTATCAGCTCGCACTTCCAGAAAGTTGACTGCACACGAGGTGATATCCAGTATGGGGTTATCGTTAAGTCTTTTCACACTCGGCCTCTGTAACCATCTCCCATCACCATAAGCATCAGTAATAAGGTGCCCACTTAAACCGTATTAAGTGGGCCGACCATTTCGGGCAGTTCAAACAGCTGTTCGCACATCTGTAAAGGGCGATCACCTGTCATTAAGTCCTTCCAGGCAGCCCCCTGCTGCCATCTGTCACCCCCCCATCCCGCCCCCCTCCATGGCCGCTATAACTCCTGCGATTACTTCTCACAAATATTGACCTGCTGTGGTGGTGGAGTGGGCCGGAGATGAAACTGGCCAGGACCGCTGCGTGTTTCAGCCCGAACTCCAGAACCTCTTTAGCAGAACGCTCCCCGTGTCCCCACTCGGAGCAGTAGATACGCAGAGTAAACTCTCATCACGAGTAATGAATCTTACATCAATCGGCTACTTTAGAAACTTCACCAGGAAACCCACCCCGGCTGCAATGGCGAGAGTAGAGTAAAGGGTCACACTCACAGCATGGCAACGGCCAATCACAAACCAACAATTGATGCTGTCGCCAGTGTTTAAATCTAAACTTGAGTGACGTGAGTTTACAAAATATATCTCGAAAATACCAACAGGTTTCAAGAGGCCTGACCCTGATCAGTGTGAGGATACAGCACAAACCCTCGCCATGCTTCCCACCACCTCCAGGGGCTCGGCCATCAGGTCACATCGTCCACCGCGAATAGCAGGTGAATCCCCCTCGCACGAACCCGTCTATTATAAGTGGTGGGGACTCGACCACCACCCAACGGTGTCAGCTATGGCTCAGTGGGTAGCACTCCCCTCTCTCAGTCACAAGGTCATGGGATCAAGTCCCACTTCAGAGACTTGAGCACAAAATCTAGCCTGACACACCGAGTGCAGTAGTGAGGGAGCACTGCACTGTCGGAGGGACAGTACTGAGAGAGCTCTGCGCTGTCGGAGGGGCAGTACTGAGGGAGTGCTGCACAGTCAGAGGGGCAGTACTGAGGGAGCACTGCGCTGTCGGAGGGACAGTACTGAGGGAGCACTGCGCTGTCGCAGGGGCAGTACTGAGGGAGCACTGCGCTGTCGGAGGGGCAGTACTGAGGGAGCACTGCGCTGTCGCAGGGGCAGTACTGAGAGAGCACTGCGCTGTCGCAGGGGCAGTACTGAGGGAGCACTGCGCTGTCGGAGGGACAGTACTGAGAGAGCTCTGCGCTGTCGGAGGGGCAGTACTGAGGGAGCACTGCGCTGTCGGAGGGACAGTACTGAGGGAGCACTGCGCTGTCGGAGGGGCAGTACTGAGAGAGCACTGCGCTGTCGGAGGGGCAGTACTGAGGGAGCACTGCGCTGTCGCAGGGGCAGTACTGAGGGAGCACTGCGCTGTTGGAGGGGCAGTACTGAGAGAGCACTGCGCTGTCGGAGGGGCAGTACTGAGGGAGCACTGCGCTGTCGCAGGGGCAGTACTGAGGGAGCACTGCGCTGTCGGAGGGGCAGTACTGAGAGAGCACTGCGCTGTCGGAGGGGCAGTACTGAGGGAGCACTGCGCTGTCGGAGGGGCAGCACTGAGGGAGCACTGCGCTGTCGGAGGGGCAGTACTGAGGGAGCACTGCGCTGTCGGAGGGGCAGTACTGAGAGAGCACTGCGCTGTCGGAGGGGCAGTACTGAGAGAGCACTGCGCTGTCGGAGGGGCAGTACTGAGAGAGCACTGCGCTGTCGGAGGGGCAGTACTGAGGGAGCACTGCGCTGTCGGAGGGGCAGTACTGAGAGAGCACTGCGCTGTCGGAGGGGCAGTACTGAGAGAGCACTGCGCTGTCGGAGGGGCAGTACTGAGGGAGCACTGCGCTGTCGGAGGGGCAGTACTGAGAGAGCACTGCGCTGTCGGAGGGGCAGTACTGAGGGAGCACTGCGCTGTCGGAGGGGCAGTACTGAGGGAGCACTGCGCTGTCGGAGGGGCAGTACTGAGGGAGCACTGCGCTGTCGCAGGGGCAGTACTGAGGGAGCACTGCGCTGTCGGAGGGGCAGTACTGAGAGAGCACTGCGCTGTCGGAGGGGCAGTACTGAGGGAGCACTGCGCTGTCGCAGGGGCAGTACTGAGGGAGCACTGCGCTGTCGGAGGGGCAGTACTGAGGGAGCACTGCGCTGTCGCAGGGGCAGTACTGAGAGAGCACTGCGCTGTCGCAGGGGCAGTACTGAGGGAGCACTGCGCTGTCGGAGGGGCAGTACTGAGGGAGCACTGCGCTGTCGCAGGGGCAGTACTGAGAGAGCACTGCGCTGTCGCAGGGGCAGTACTGAGAGAGCACTGCGGTGTCGGAGGGTCAGTGCTGAGAGAGCACTGCGGTGTCGGAGGGTCAGTGCTGAGAGAGTGCTGCACAGTCGGAGGGGCAGTACTGAGAGAGCACTGCACTGTCAGAGGGGCAGTACTGAGGGAGTGCTGCACAGTCGGAGGGGCAGTACTGAGGGAGTGCTGCGCTGTCGCAGGGGCAGTACTGAGAGAGCACTGCGCTGTCGCAGGGGCAGTACTGAGAGAGTGCTGCACAGTCGGAGGGGCAGTACTGAGGGAGTGCTGCACAGTCGGAGGGGCAGGACTGAGAGAGTGCTGCACAGTCGGAGGGTCAGGACTGAGAGAGTGCTGCACAGTCGGAGGGGCAGTACTGAGAGAGCACTGCACTGTCAGAGGGGCAGTACTGAGGGAGTGCTGCACAGTCGGAGGGGCAGTACTGAGGGAGTGCTGCGCTGTCGGAGGGGCAGTACTGAGGGAGTGCTGCACAGTCGGAGGGGCAGTACTGAGGGAGTGCTGCGCTGTCGGAGGGGCAGTACTGAGGGAGTGCTGCACAGTCGGAGGGGCAGTACTGAGGGAGCACTGCGCTGTCGCAGGGACAGTACTGAGGGAGCACTGCACTGTCGGAGGGACAGTACTGAGGGAGCGCTGCACTGTCGGAGGGACAGTACTGAGGGAGCGCTGCACTGTCGGAGGGACAGCACTGAGGGAGCGCTGCACTGTCGGAGGGTCAGCACTGAGGGAGCGCTGTGCTGTGGGAGGGTCAGCACTGAGGGAGCGCTGCACTGTCGGAGGGTCAGTACTGAGGGAGCGCTGCACTGTCGGAGGGTCAGTACTGAGGGAGTGCTGTACTATCTGAGGGGCAGTACTGAGGGAGCGCTGCACTGTCAGAGGGACAGGACTGAGGGAGCGCTGCACTGTCGGAGGGTCAGCACTGAGGGAGCGCTGCACTGTCGGAGGGTCAGTACTGAGGGAGCGCTGCACTGTCGGAGGGTCAGTACTGAGGGAGTGCTGTACTATCTGAGGGTCAGTACTGAGGGAGTGCTGTACTATCTGAGGGACAGTACTGAGGGAGTGCTGCACTGACGGGGTGCCATCTTTCGGATGAGATGTTAAACCGAGGCCCTGTCTAACGTCTCTGGCAGACGTAAAAGATCCCATAACACTATTTCGACCACCCACTGAGCCATAGCTGACACCGTTGGGTGGTGGTAGACGGGTTCGTGCGAGGGGGATTCACCTGCTATTCGCGGTGGACGATGTAACCTGATGGCCGAGCCCCTGGAGGTGGTGGGAAGCATGGCGAGGATTTGTGCTGTATCCTGTTCTCCCTGGTGTCCTGGCCAATATTTATCCCTCAACCAACATCACTGAAAAACAGATGATCTGCTCATTATCACGTTGCTGTTTGTGGGATCTTGCTGAGTGTAAATCGGCTGCCATGTTTACTACATGACAACAGTGACTACACTTCAAAAGTACTTCATTGGCTGTAAAGGTTTGGGACGACCTATGGTCGTGAAAGGCACTATGTAAATGCAAGTACTTTCTTTCAATCCAATTGTCCCCTCTCGGTGGGAGCGAACCTTTGGCTTAACTGTAGAATTCTTGCCCCTGAGTCAGAAAGGGCAGGGTTTGAGCCCCAGTCCCAGCGAGTGGAGACTCACCCTGAATTCTGGGTTGACATCTAGCGGAATACTTGCCTCTGGTGTGTGGGTGTGGGTTGTGGGAACTTTTGCTGTACAGGACAAACCACAGCTGGTATAAACATGGGTATGGCCAGGTACACCATGGGCTAGATAGAGTAAATCTCCCTCTAAACTGTCCCATCAAACACTCCCAGGGTAGGTACATCATGGGTTAGATACAGAGTAAAGCTTCCTCTACACTGTCCCATCAAACACTCCCAGGGCAGGTACAGCATGGGTTAGATACAGAGTAAAGCTCCCTCTACACTGTCCCATCAAACACTCCCAGGGCAGGTACAGCATGGGTTAGATACAGAGTAAAGCTCCCTCTACACTGTCCCATCAAACACTCCCAGGGCAGGTACAGCATGGGTTAGATACAGAGTAAAGCTCCATCTAAACTGTCCCATCAAACACTCCCAGAGCAGGTACAGCATGGGTTAGATACAGAGTAAAGCTCCATCTAAACTGTCCCATCAAACACTCCCAGGGCAGGTACAGCACGGGTTAGATCCAGAGTAAAGCTCCATCTAAACTGTCCCATCAAACACTCCCAGGGCAGGTACAGCATGGGTTAGATACAGAGTAAAGCTCCCTCTACACTGTCCCATCAAACACTCCCAGGGCAGGTACAGCATGGGTTAGATTGAGAGTAAATCTCCCTCTACACTGTCCCATCAAACACTCCCAGGGCAGATACAGCATGGGTTAGATACAGAGTAAAGCTCCCTCTACACTGTCCCATCAAACACTCCCAGGGCAGGTACAGCACGGGTTAGATACAGAGTAAAGCTTCCTCTACACTGTCCCATCAAACACTCCCAGGGCAGGTACAGCATGGGTTAGATACAGAGTAAAGCTCCCTCTACACTGTCCCATCAAACACTCCCAGGGCAGGTACAGCATGGGTTAGATACAGAGTAAAGCTTCCTCTACACTGTCCCATCAAACACTCCCAGGGCAGGTACAGCATGGGTTAGATACAGGTAAAGCTCCCTCTACACTGTCCCATCAAACATCTGAAGATGGAGCACGGGTGATATTATGGGTGGTCCTGGCACGTACACCAGTTAAGAGTTTGCAACTTCAGGAGAATATGGGAGGAGAATGGAAGAAAATATATCGTTCGTGGAATTAACTACTGAAAATGGATCTTGTTGGTCAGCAGGTGAGGAACCTGCTGTTCTCTGCTCGTCTCTGACATTGTCTGTCTCTGCTGGACTCTGTCGCTTTCTGCTGGTCTCTGCCAGTCCCTTCTGGTCTCTGATGTTCTCTGCTGGTCACTGCAGAACTCTGCCGGTCTTACTGGTCTCTGCCGGTCACTGCAGGACTCTGCCGGTCACTGCAGGACTCTGCCGGTCTCTGCTCATCACGGCAGGACTCTGCCAGTTTCTACTGGTCTCTGATGGGTTTTGCTGGTCTCTGATGGGCTCTGCTGGTCTCTCCTGTTTTGCCTCTTGCTCCAGAAGCCAATTCCGACGATGATGCCAAGAAGAGTGAGTGAGACGGCTGCTGCTCCAGTCCCAATCCCGACATTCGTGCCTCCTTCTGTCGCCCTCTCTATTGAATTTTAAAATGATGTTGATCAATAATTATTTCCTAATGATTTCATTAGGTGCTTCATTAAGCTGCACACTGGTACAGTACATGTCTGATAGGGTAATGAACAATTAAAAATGGATTGAAACATGCCTAACTGGCTCCATTACAAATAATAAGCAGAATACAACTAGTTACCATTGATTATTCTCAGAAACAGGGCAGTTCCTGACTAGTTACAGAGTTTAAAGTGCAATTCCTGTACTCTGCAGATTAAATCAACACACGAACCACCTGATATCAGGGATAGAGACTGCAGAATTACACACTGTAAAATAACAGTGCAATGCCAAGGAGGGGAAACTATTGGCCATTTCTTTTGACAGATGATGGTTACAGATTGCAATTTTTTGGCCACAGGGAGTGGTTGAGACAGAGACCATTGTATGTTTTAAGGGAAGGGTGGCTAAACATTCGAAGCTCAGGGAGATACAGAGCAGTGAGGTTAGTTTGGGATTGATACAGGACTATGGGGAGAGAGTGGGGCAGTGGGATTAGTTTGGGATTGATGCAGGGCGATGGGGAGAGAGTGGGGCAGTGGGATTAGTTTGGGATTGATGCAGGGCTATGGGGAGAGAGTAGGGCAGTGGGATTAGTTTGGGATTGATACAGGGCTATGGGGAGATACAGAGCAGTGGGTTTAGTTTGGGATTGATACAGGGCTATGGGGAGAGAGTGGGGCAGTGGGATTAGTTTGGGATTGATACAGGGCTATGGGGAGGGCGAGGGGCAGTGGGATTAGTTTGGGATTGATACAGGGCTATGGGGAGGGCGCGGGGCAGTGGGATTAGTTTGGGATTGATACAGGGCTATGGGGAGAGAGTGGGGCAGTGGGGTTAGTTTGGATTGAGACAGGGCTATGGGGAGGGCGCGGGGCAGTGGGATTAGTTTGGGATTGATACAGGGCTCTGGGGAGAGAGTGGGGCAGTGGGATTAGTTTGGGATTGATACTGGGCTATGGGGAGGGCGCGGGGCAGTGGGATTAGTTTGGGATTGATACAGGGCTATGGGGAGAGAGTGGGGCAGTGGGGTTAGTTTGGATTGAGACAGGGCTATGGGGAGGGCGCGGGGCAGTGGGATTAGTTTGGGATTGATACAGGGCTCTGGGGAGAGAGTGGGGCAGTGGGATTAGTTTGGGATTGATACAGGGCTATGGGGAGAGAGTGGGGCAGTGGGATTAGTTTGGGATTGATACAGGGCTATGGGGAGAGAGTGGGGCAGTGGGGTTAGTTTGGATTGTGACAGGGCTATGGGGAGAGAGTGGGACAGTGGGATTAGTTTGGGATTGATACACGGCTATGGGGAGAGAGTGGGGCAGTGGGGTTAGTTTGGGATTGACACAGGGCTATGGGGAGAGAGTGGGGCAGTGGGATTAGTTTGGGATTGATACAGGGCTATGGGGAGAGAGTGGGGCAGTGGGGTTAGTTTGGGATTGATACAGGGCTATGGGGAGAGAGTGGGGCAGTGGGGTTAGTTTGGATTGTGACAGGGCTATGGGGAGAGAGTGGGGCAGTGGGATTAGTTTGGGATTGATACACGGCTATGGGGAGAGAGTGGGGCAGTGGGGTTAGTTTGGATTGTGACAGGGCTATGGGGAAAGGGCAGTCTCTCCAATTGAAATCCTCCCACTCAGCAGAGGCCAGGGGTTAAATCTGGGACCCTCTGGTCTGTCCGTCTTTGTTCCAGATTGGGCAGGTCATTTACCAATTGTGCTATTGGGTAAATTGAAGGGGATTTTGCTCAGTGTAACACCATGAAAGGTGGGCATGTGCTATTGAAAGAGAAAAGGAAGAGGTGTATTTATATAACACCTTTCATGAGCTCAGGATGTCTCAAAGCACTTTACAGCCAATTAAACTATTTTGAAGTGTCGTCACTGTTGTGATGTGGAAAACCCGGCAGCCAATTTGCGCACAGCAAGATCCCACAACCAGCAATGTGATAATGATCAGATCACTTTTTTTATATTCATGTTTATTGAGGGATAAATATTGGCCAGGACACCGGGGATAACTCTCCTGCTCATCCTCGAAATAATGTCATGGGATGTTTCACCTCCACCTGAGATGGCAGTTGGGGCCTTGACTTAACATCTCATCCGAAAGATGGCACCTCCCACAGTGCCGCACTCCCTCAGTACTGACCCTCCGACAGTGCAGCACTCCCTCAGTACTGACCCTCCGACAGTGCAGCTCTCCCTCAGTACTGACCCTCCGACAGTGCAGCTCTCCCTCAGTACTGACCCTCCGACAGTATCGCACTCCCTCAGTACTGCCCCTCCGACAGTGCAGCGCTCCCTCAGTACTGACCCTCCGACAGTGCAGCACTCCCTCAGTACTGACCCTCAGACAGTGCAGCACTCCCTCAGTACTGTCCCTCAGACAGTGCAGCGCTCCCTCAGTACTGACCCTCCGACAGTACCGCACTCCCTCAGTACTGACCCTCAGACAGTGCAGCTCTCCCTCAGTACTGACCCTCCGACAGTACCGCACTCCCTCAGTACTGACCCTCCGACAGTGCCGCTCTCCCTCAGTACTGACCCTCCGACAGTGCCGCTCTCCCTCAGTACTGACCCTCCGACAGTGCCGCTCTCCCTCAGTACTGACCCTCCGACAGTGCCGCTCTCCCTCAGTACTGACCCTCCGACAGTACCGCACTCCCTCAGTACTGACCCTCCGACAGTGCCGCTCTCCCTCAGTACTGACCCTCCGACAGTGCCGCTCTCCCTCAGTACTGACCCTCCGACAGTGCCGCTCTCCCTCAGTACTGCCCCTTTGACAGTGCCGCTCTGCCTCAGTACTGACCCTCCGACAGTGCAGCTCTCCCTCAGTACTGACCCTCCGACAGTGCAGCACTCCCTCAGTACTGACCCTCCGACAGTGCCGCTCTCCCTCAGTACTGACCCTCCGACAGTGCAGCACTCCCTCAGTACTGCCTCTTTGACAGTGCAGCTCTCCCTCAGTACTGACCCTCCGACAGTGCCGCTCTCCCTCAGTACTGCCCCTTTGACAGTGCAGCGCTCCCCCGAAGGATGAAGAGACACGGGGAAGGACCCTGCGGCACAGGGAATGACCTTGAGGCACAGGGAATGACCTCGAGTCACAGGGAATGATCTAGAGTCACAGGGGAGGATCCAGAGAAGTGGGGAAGGACGCAGAGACACAAGGAAGGACCTTGAGGCACGGCAATGACCCAGAGGCACAGGGAAGGATGCAGAGGCACAGGGAATGACCCTGAGACACAGGGAAGGACCCAGAGGCACGAGGAAGGACCCAGAGGCACGAGGAAGGACCCAGAGGCACAGGGAAGGATGCAGAGGTACGAGGAATGATCCAGAGGCACGAGGAAGGACCCAGAGGCACAGGGAAGGATGCAGAGGCACAGGGAATGACCGAGAGGCACGGGGAAGGACCCAGAGGCACGAGGAAGGACCCAGAGGCACAGGGAAGGATGCAGAGGTACGAGGAATGATCCAGAGGCACGGGGAAGGACCCTGAGACACGGGGAATGATGCAGAGGCACAGGGAATGACCGAGAGGCACGGGGAAGGACCCAGAGGCACGGGGAAGGATCCAGAGGCACAGGGAAGGATGCAGAGGCACAGGGAAGGACCCAGAGGCACGGGGAAGGACCCAGAGGCACGGGGAGGGACCCAGAGGCACGGGGAGGGACCCAGAGGCACGGGGAGGGACCCAGAGGCACAGGGAATGACCCAGAGGCACAGGGAATGATCCAGAGGCACATGGAATGACCCAGAGGCACAGGGAATGACCCAGAGGCACAGGGAATGACCCAGAGGCACAGGGAAGGATGCAGAGACAGGAGGAAGGATGCAGAGGAACGGGGAATGATCCAGAGGCACAGGGAATGACCCAGAGGCACAGGGAAGGACCCAGAGGCACAGGGAAGGACCCAGAGGCACAGGGAAGGACCCAGAGGCACAGGGAAGGACGCAGAGGCACGGGGAATGACCCAGAGGCACAGGGAAGGACGCAGAGGCACAGGGAATGACCCAGAGGCACAGGGAATGACCCAGAGGCACGGGGAATGACCCAGAGGCACAGGGAAGGACCCAGAGGCACAGGGAAGGACCCAGAGGCACGGGGAATGACCCAGAGGCACGGGGAATGATCCAGAGGCATGGGGAATGACCCAGAGGCATGGGGAAGGACCCAGAGGCATGGGGAAGGACCCAGAGGCACGGGGAATGACCCAGAGGCACAGGGAATGATCCAGAGGCACAGGGAATGACCCAGAGGCACAGGGAATGACCCAGAGGCACAGGGAATGACCCAGAGGCACGGGGAATGACCCAGAGGCACGGGGAATGACCCAGAGGCATGGGGAAGGACCCTGTGGGCCCCCAAGACACGGGGAAAAGCCCTGCGGCCCTCCCGAGAATCGGGGAAGGACCCAGAGTTCCAGGAAGTACCCTGCGGCCCCCCCGAGACACAGGGAAAGACCCTGAGCCCCCCCCCCCAATTTGCCACTCACCCCAGGGTACGTTGATCCCCCGCAGGAGGCTGGCGTGCTCGATATGACAGGAGTAGCTCTTCCTGTCGTCTCCACTCAGCTCGATCGTTTTCAGTACCCGATAGGTCATATCCTGGTTGGGCAGCACGTCACTGGATTCAATGTCAGCGATCTCCTCGCCATTCCCCAACCAAGTCACCTCGATGGCCCAGGGGTAGAACCCCGACACAAGGCAGGAGACCCTTAGCACTCTGTCCCCGTCACTCCTCTTCCCAATAAACACCTCAGGGGCGACTGAGAGATTTAAACAAAGAGTACAATCGGTGACAAGTTCTCTTCTTTTGCCTTCATTTCTTCCCCGCCCACCACCATCAATTTTCTCGGCCTGAAGGCAGATGACTGATGCTGAGAGACAGCTGGAGTTCACCGGAGTTCAGCTGAGGGGTCACCTGATAGAGGTCGTTAAGATTATGAAAGGGTTTGATAGGATAGACGTAGGGAAGATGGGCGCTAAATAGGGCCGTGTAGCGCCCGTTGTTTCGGCGCTAGACGGCCTCTCCGACATCCAAGATGGCGTCTTGGATGCGCACGCACATTTCCAGCGTGACGTGCGCCAGACGCCATCTTGGTATAGGAGTTAGTGCAGGCGCAGATAACGAACACTGGAATCATGTAAAGTAGGGAGAAAATGGCTTCAATCAGTGTGCAACGCTGATTTAAAGTGACAGACACCATTTCGGGACTTAACGCTCAACTCAACGCATAATCTTAACCCCGACCATCTGAACGTGTCTTACAGTTCCTGGAGGACCCCCCACCGGCTCTATTTAAAGGGACCATGCAGGATTTACAGGTTAGTGGCTGGATTATTGCTTCTGGCTGCCGAAACATTCATAACTGTTTTCGGAGGTCTCCTACATTTGAATACTAGGACGCGGGGACATCGCGAAACATTTAGAGCCAGGATGTGCAGGTGTTAAGTTAGGAAATGCTTCTACACACAAAGGGTGGGAGATGTTTGGAACACTCTTCTACAGACAGCAGTTGATGCCAGCTCACTTGTGAATGTTAAATCTGAGATTGATAGATTTCTGTGAACCAAGGGTATTAAGGGATATGGGGCTAAGGTGGGTATATGGAGTTAGGTCACAGGTCCACCATGATCTCATTGAATGGTGGAACAGGCTCGAGGGGCTGAATGTCACTGCCACTTGCTGCCTCTTGATATGCGCCACCTTCTGTGTCTGGGTGATGTGCCTGTCATGGTTGAATAGCTGCCAGTGCGTGTGGCCTGTGAGTTGTGGGTGGGCGGCTTGAAACAGTGGTAATGTGTAAGGGTGAGAGGAAGCATCTGATGGGAAGAGTTGAGTACTGATGGAAAGAGTTTGTTGGTATGTGGGTGATGGGGGTGTAGTGTGTGGAGCAGTTGTTTGGAGACACCACTTGACAGTTGACCTCACTCACCTTGACCACTCATGTCAAAGCATTGAACTTCTTCCTGCACTGCATCCATGTTCATGATGCTGTGAGCCTGGCATTGACTTCGTCCCCCGTTGCCTCCCACTGGCTTTTGAGTATATGTCTGGAGGGTCTCTGCCCCCCCCCCTCCCTTCCCCCCACTGTGGATATAGGATGTCCCTCCTTCTGTCCACCTCTTGCACCAAGGCCTCTAGTGCATCAGCAGAGAACCTTGGTGCACGTACTCTCACAGGCCTGGTACCAACTCAGATCGGCAGATTGGTGAGGTCTGTTGTGCAGATTGGAGGATGTGGGATTTAGTATTGCGCAACCTTTATTCAATGTTTTAACATAACTCATCAGTGTGTAAACATAGGGATGGGACCTGCATCGTGTTTTACATGTGCTATGTCTGATCTCCGTTCAGACTCCGTGCAGACTGTTATTTTCAGCAAATAACAGGTACCAGCTACCTTTAAGAGATTTCCAACAAACATCCTCCCTTTAAGAGATTGCCCTCCCTCTGGTGGTGGAAAGTGTGAATTGCATTGATTCCAGGTGCAAGGCCTGGGATGGAACGCTGATCGCAGGTCGGTCCTCGGGTGGGTCGAAACTTGCATCCTGCCTGCGCCGGGACCATTGGACACGGGGTAAAGCACATCGCGCTGCCCCCGCCCAAAAACGGCCACATCCAAATTTTTCCCCCGATGTTTCCACTTGTGGCAGAGGCCTGAACGAGGGGCCATAAATATAAGAGAGTCACTAATAAATCCAATGGGGAATTCAGGAGAAACTCAGAGAGTGGTTTGAATGTGGAGCTCGCTCTCACAGGGAGTGGTTGAGGCGAATAGCACAGATGCCTTTAAGGGGAAGCTGGATAAACACATGAGGGAGAAAGGAATAGAAGGATATGCTGATCGGGGGAGATGAAGGAGGGAGGGTGCAGCAATAACACTGGCATAGACCTGTTGGGCCGAATGGCCTGTTTCTGTGTTGTAAATTCCATGTAACGGGTCACGTTCCGGTAACGCACACAAGCACCCAGTGTTCACGAGTGAGCCTTCACAGTGAGGACCAGGACACTATTCAACCATGGGGGTATTACAACTTAGTTGAACCCCGTTCTCACCCGATGTCAACACGCACGGGCTTTCCAGCCGGGGAGACTGAGTAGGTCATCGGATTTAGGTCACCTGCCCGATTATCTCCCCCATCCCGACCCCACCCACCCCAAGGGGTACTGAGGCCAGGTGCAGACTGGGAATATAAACTTTGCCTGTCCAGCACCTCCAGTTCCCGCTCGCTCGAGGTACCTTTCCTCTGTAGTGCTTCTCGCCCAGCCCGAAGGTATATCAGCAGCCACTTCACACAGTCCTTTTCCAACAGGGTCTTGAAGTATTTGTTCATGAAGGTGTTCGCATTCCACCGGTCTGCTAAAGTCTGGAACTCTGGATTCACCGCAATCCAACTCAATCTGTCCTTGTCAAAAACATACGCGTCCTCCCCGTCATATCCAAACTTTATAAACCCCTCTGTGGAATTGTCGCTGTTCAGTTCGCAGCCACACATTCCCTGGACAAAGAAAACACCTGGAAAAACAACTCAAGTCAATTGAAAATGTGAAAAGGGTTCGATCGGGTACATACAACAACAACAACTTGCATTTATATAGCGCCTTTCACGGAGTAAAACATCACAAGGCACTTGACAAACAAAATTTGACACTGAGCCACATAAGGAGATATTAGGACAGGTGACCAAAAGCTTGGACAAAGAGGTAGGTTTGAAGGAGCATCTTAAAGGAGGAGAGAGAGGTGGAGAGGTTTAGGGAGGGAATTCCAGAGGGACTATTTCCTCAGGTGGGGGAATCAAGATCTTAGATTTAGAGCCAGGCCATTTAGGAGTGAAATCAGGAAGCACTTTATCACACAAAGGGGAGTGGGAATCAGGAACTCTCTCCCCCAAAAGGCTGTGGGATGCTGGGGGCCCATTGGAGCTTTCAAGACTGAGATTGTTAAATTTTTGTTAGGTAAGGGTATCGATGGATAGGAAGCAAAGGCTGGAAAATGGAGTTACGGTGCAGATTAGCCATGATATAAATGAATGGTGGAGCAGGCTCGAGGGGCTGAATGGCCTCTTCCTCTTTCGATGCTCCTAAGCAGCTGTGTTACGTTGAGGTTCCATTTATGTCCTGCTGTCTTGGACTTTAACCTTAGCAATAGGTTAGATTGTCACAGAGAGTCATCGATCTCTGGAATTTCAGTGGGATGAGAACAGATCTGGTCCCGGGTAAATCGGAATCAAAGATTGTCAGGCAAAACTGCAATTGAACAGCGGGCGGCCTTTAAGGAGGAGATGGTTCGGGTACAGTCTCCACGAGGGGGAAAGGTCGGGCAACTAAAGCCAGAGCTCCCTGGATGACAAAAGAGATAGAGAGTAAGATGAAACAGAAAAAAGGAGCATATGACAGATGTCAGGTTGATAATACAAGTGAGGACCAGGCAGAATATAGAAAGTTCAGAGGGGAAGTGAAAAAGGAAATAAGAGGGGCAAAGAGAGAGTCTGAGAACAGACTGGCGGCCAACATAAAAGGGAATCCAAAAGTCTTCTATAGGCATCGAAACAGTAAACAGGTAGTAAGAGGAGGGGTGGGGCCGATTAGGGACCATAAAGGAGATCTACTCATGGAGGCAGAGGAGATGGCCAAAGTACTAAATGATCACTTTGCATCTATTTTTACCAAGGAAGAAGATGCTGCCAGAGTCTCAGTAAAGGAAGATACAGTTAAGATACTGGATGGGCTAAAAATTGATATAGAAGAGGTACTTGAAAAGCTAGCTGTACTTAAAATGCGAAGTGATACATTTTGGTAGGAAGAACGAGGAGAGGCAATATAAACTAGAGGGCACAACTCTAAAAGGGTACAGGAACAGAGAGATCTGGGTGTACATGTGCACAAATCATTCAAGGTAGCAGGGCAGGTTCAGAAAGCGGTTAAAAAAACATCCTGGATCCTGGGCTTTTTAAATAGAGGCATAGAGTACAAAAGTATGGAAGTCATGATGAACCTTTATAAAACACTGGTTCGGCCACAACTGGAGTATTGTGTCCAGTTCTGGGCACCGCACTTTAGGAAGGATGTGAAGGCCTTGGAGAGGGTGCAGAATTGATTTACCAGAATGATTCCAGGGATGAGGGACTTTAGTTATGTGGATAGACTGGAGAAGCTCGGGTTGTTCTCCTTGGAACAGAGACGGTTGCGAGGAGATTTGATCGAGGTGTTTAAAATCATGAAGAAACTATTCCCATTGATGGAAGGGTTAAAAACCAGAAGTCATAGATTTACGGTGATTGGCAAAAGAGCCAAAGGTGACTTGAGGAAAAACTTTTTTACACAGCGAGTGGTTAGGATCTGGAATGCACGGCCCGAGGGGATGGTGGAGGCAGATTCAATCGTGGACTTCAAAAGGGAACTGGATAAGTAATGAAAGGAAAAAATTTGCAGGGCTACAGGGATAGGGCAGGGGAGAGGGACTAGCTGGATTGCTCTTGCATAGAGCCAGCACGGACTCGATGGGCCGAATGGCCTCCTTCCGTGCTGTAACCTTTCTGTGATTCGATGAACAAGTTGCCTGCATGCACAGTGTGTGTGGGTGGACTGCAAGTGTTGGAAAGGGGACTGGCGACCAATAGAAAGTATCTCGAGTTATAGGAGGTGTGTGGGGTTAATGGGGACCAGTGATATCAGACACTGTGGTCTCCTGCACCTTCCTCGATTCCCTGGGGGGGGGGGTCGCAGAGGAATCTCCCAGAGTGTTTGCTTTCCTAACTTGGCCTCAGTTTCATCCTCTTTCGTTGGCCTCTCCCAGGAGATTGTGTGACTGTGGGAGGGAGAGGGTGCTGATGGTGTGTGTGTGTGTGTTGTTTCACCGTGCCAAGACAGGACAGGCTTGATGGACCCGCCTGTCCTGATTTCATCTGTTTGTTAGTAACCCTGGCAACGCAGCTTTAGAAGAGGAGAAACAAGTGGCAGCGATGATTTCATTCCAACGTTCAAGGTGCTCACATCAAATCCCTCAGTGCTGCCCCTCCCTCAGTGCTGCCCCTCCCTCAGTGCTGCCCCTCCCACAGTGCTGCCCCTCCCACAGTGCTGCCCCTCCCACAGTGCTGCCCCTCCCTCAGTGCTGCCCCTCCCTCAGTGCTGCCCCTCCCTCAGTGCTGCCCCTCCCACAGTGCTGCCCCTCCCTCAGTGCTGCCCCTCCCACAGTGCTGCCCCTCCCACAGTGCTGCCCCTCCCACAGTGCTGCCCCTCCCTCAGTGCTGCCCCTCCCACAGTGCTGCCCCTCCCACAGTGCTGCCCCTCCCACAGTGCTGCCCCTCCCTCAGTGCTGCCCCTCCCACAGTGCTGCCCCTCCCACAGTGCTGCCCCTCCCTCAGTGCTGCGCTCCCTCAGTGCTGCCCCTCCCTCAGTGCTGCCCCTCCCACAGTGCTGCGCTCCCTCAGTGCTGCCCCTCCCTCAGTGCTGCCCCTCCCTCAGTGCTGCCCCTCCCACAGTGCTGCCCCTCCCACAGTGCTGCCCCTCCCACAGTGATGCCCCACCCTCAGTCCTGCCCCTCCCTCAGTGCTGCCCCTCCCTCAGTGCTGCCCCTCCCACAGTGCTGCCCCTCCCTCAGTGCTGCCCCTCCCTCAGTGCTGCCCCTCCCACAGTGCTGCCCCTCCCACAGTGCTGCCCCTCCCTCAGTGCTGCCCCTCCCTCAGTGCTGCCCCTCCCTCAGTGCTGCCCCTCCCTCAGTGCTGCCCCTCCCACAGTGCTGCCCCTCCCTCAGTGCTGCACTGGGAGTGCCAGCCGAGATTTTGTGCTCCAGTCTCTGGAGTGGGTCTTGAACCCACAACCTTCTGAACCAGAGGTGAGAGTAAGAAGGTCGTGGTTTCAGGCCCCACTCCAGAGATTTGAGCGCATAATCCGGGCTGACACTCCAGTGCAGTACTGAGGGAGTGCTGCACTGTCGGAGGGGCAGTACTGAGGGAGTGCTGCACCGTCGGAGGGGCAGTACTGAGGGAGTGCTGCACTGTCGGAGGGGCAGTACTGAGGGAGTGCTGCACTGTCGGAGGGGCAGTACTGAGGGAGTGCTGCACTGTCGGAGAGGCAGTACTGAGGGAGCGCCGCAATGTCGGAGGGGCAGTACTGAGGGAGCGCTGCACTGTCGGAGGGGCAGTACTGAGGGAGTGATGCACTGTCGGAGGGGCAGTACTGAGGGAGCGCCGCAATGTCGGAGGGGCAGTACTGAGGGAGCGCTGCACTGTCGGAGGGGCAGTACTGAGGGAGCGCTGCACTGTCGGAGGGGCAGTACTGAGGGAGTGATGCACTGTCGGAGGGGCAGTACTGAGGGAGCGCTGCACTGTCGGAGAGGCAGTACTGAGGGAGTGCTGCACTGTCGGAGGGGCAGTACTGAGGGAGCGCTGCACTGTCGGGGGGGCAGTACTGAGGGAGTGATGCACTGTCGGAGGGGCAGTACTGAGGGAGCGCTGCACTGTCGGAGAGGCAGTACTGAGGGAGTGCTGCACTGTCGGAGGGGCAGTACTGAGGGAGCGCTGCACTGTCGGAGAGGCAGAACTGAGGGAGTGCTGCACTGTCGGAGGGGCAGTACTGAGGGAGCGCTGCACTGTCGGAGAGGCAGTACTGAGGGAGTGCTGCACTGTCGGAGGGGCAGTACTGAGGGAGCGCTGCACTGTCGGAGAGGCAGTACTGAGGGAGCGCTGCACTGTCGGAGGGGCAGTACTGAGGGAGCGCTGCACTGTCGGAGGGGCAGTACTGAGGGAGTGATGCACTGTCGGAGAGGCAGTACTGAGGGAGTGATGCACTGTCAGAGAGGCAGTACTGAGGGAGTGCTGCACTGTCGGGGGGCAGTACTGAGGGAGTGATGTATTGTCGGAGGGGCAGTACTGAGGGAGTGATGCACTGTCAGAGAGGCAGTACTGAGGGAGTGATGCACTGTTGGAGGGGCAGTACTGAGGGAGTGATGCACTTTCAGAGGGTCAGTACTGAGGGAGAGCTGCACTGACGTCGGGGCAGTACTGAGGGAGAGCTGCACTGACGTTGGGGCAGTCCTGAGGGAGTGATGCACTGTCGGAGGGTCAGTACTGAGGGAGAGCTGCACTGTCGGAGGGTCAGTACTGAGGGAGAGCTGCACTGACGGAGGGGCAGTACTGAGGGAGTGCTGCACTGTCGGAGGGGCAGTACTGAGGGAGCGCTGCACTGACGTAGAGGCAGTACTGAGGGAGTGCTGCACTGTCGGAGGGGCAGTACTGAGGGAGCGCTGCACTGTCGGAGGGGCAGTACTGAGGGAGCGCTGCACTGTCGGAGGGGCAGTACTGAGGGAGTGATGCACTGTCAGAGAGGCAGTACTGAGGGAGTGCTGCACTGTCGGGGGGCAGTACTGAGGGAGTGATGTATTGTCGGAGGGGCAGTACTGAGGGAGTGATGCACTGTCAGAGAGGCAGTACTGAGGGAGTGATGCACTGTCGGAGGTGCAGTACTGAGGGAGTGATGCACTGTCCGAGAGGCAGTACTGAGGGAGTGATGCACTGTCGGAGGGGCAGTACTGAGGGAGTGCTGCACTGACGGAGGGGCAGTACTGAGGGAGTGCTGCACTGACGGAGAGGCAATACTGAGGGAGTGATGCATTGTCGGAGAGGCAGTACGGAGGGAGTGATGCATTGTCGGAGAGGCAGTACTGAGGGAGTGATGCATTGTCGGAGAGGCAATACTGAGGGAGTGATGCATTGTCGGAGAGGCAGTACTGAGGGAGTGATGCATTGTCGGAGAGGCAATACTGAGGGAGTGATGCATTGTCGGAGAGGCAATACTGAGGGAGTGATGCATTGTCGGAGGAGCAGTACTGAGGGAGTGATGCATTGTCGGAGAGGCAATACTGAGGGAGTGATGCATTGTCGGAGGGGCAGTACTGAGCGAGTGATGCATTGTCGGAGAGGCAGTACTGAGGGAGTGATGCATTGTCGGAGGGGCAGTACTGAGGGAGTGATGCATTGTCGGAGAGGCAGTACTGAGGGAGTGATGCATTGTCGGAGGGTCAGTGCTGAGGGAGTGATGCATTGTCGGAGAGGCAGTACTGAGGGAGTGATGCATTGTCGGAGGGGCAGTACTGAGGGAGTGATGCATTGTCGGAGGGGCAGTACTGAGGGAGTGATGTATTGTCGGAGGGGCAGTACTGAGGGAGTGATGCACTGTCGGAGATGCCGTCCTTCAGATGAGACGTTAAATCGAGGCCCCGTCTTCCTGTTCAAATGAACATAAAAAGAACCAATTGCTCCCATTTCTCCCTCAATCCACACCAATAAAAACAGATGAACAAATCAATCATCTCATTGCCATTTGCTGTGCTGAAAATGTCTGCCATGTTACTCCCAGATAGTGCCAATGACCAGGTCATCCCAAGTCATTTAATGGGTGTAAAGTGGTTCGGGACATTTCTCCGAGACAGGATAAGGCTCTATATGGATACAAATCCTTTCCTCCTGTCAGTCGATAGCTGCACCGGCTCTGTGAGGATACTCACTCGAGGCACCGTGTTGCTGTCGGTAAAATATCTCGGCGTTTCCTCTGACCAGACCATGGAACCCCGCCATTGTGATGGCGATGGCGTCCCAGTGATGGTTGTCGAAGGAGTCGGCCATCCACTGCTGTCTGGGCACAGTCCGCTGCAGGGTGCTGTCGAAATACACTATCTCATAGTCATCGAGCATCGCGACCAAGCTGTACTCGGGCATCTCGGCCCCGCCACGGCTCAGTATGTAGTAAAATGCGAGGATGTGGAAATCTGCAGGATCACAGACAGAAACCAGTCTCAAAAATGACGTTAATCATAAGTAACTCAAAGTGGAAACGGCTAATGCTGAGCCTGGTTAGACCATAAGACCATAAGAGATAGCAGCAGGAATAGGCCATTCAGCCCCTCGAGCCTGCTCCGCCATTCAATGAGATCATGGCTGATCTGATTTTTACCTCAACTCCACTTTCCCGCCCTTTCCCCATATCCTTGCTGATCAAAAATTTGTCTAACTCAGCCTTGAATGTATTCAATGACTCCACAGCTTTTTGGGATAAAGAATTCCAAAGATTCACAACCCTCTGGGAGAAGAAATTCCTCCTCATTTCCATCTTAAACGGGCAACCCCTTATTCTGAGACTGTGCCCCCTAGTTTTAGATTCCCCCATGAGGGGTAACGTCCTCTCAGCATCTACCCTATCGAGTCCCCTCAGAATCTTGTATTTTTCATAAGATCTCCTCTCATTCTTCTAAACTCCAATGAGTATAGACCCAACCTGTTCAATCTTTCCTCATAAGACAACCCTTCCATACCCGGAATCAACCTCGTGAACCTTCTCTGAACTGCCTCCAATGCAAGTATGTCCTTCCTTAAATAAGGTCACCAGAACTGTACGCAGTACTCCAGGTGTGGTCTCACCAGCACCCTGTACAGTTGTAGCATGACTTCCCTGCTTTTATACTCCATCCCCCTAGAAATAAAGGCCAATACTCCGTTTGCCTTCCGGATTACCTGCTGCACCTGTATGTTGACTTTTTGTGTTTCATGTAGGAGGACACCCAGATCCCTCTGTACCGCAGCATTTTGTATTATTTCTCCATTCAAATAATATTTTGCTTTTTTATTTTTCCTCCCAAAGTGGATGACTTCACATTTTCCCATATTAGGCCACAGTGAGGACGTTGCGTCCGATTTTGGATACCATGTGTTGAAGAGGATGTCAAGCTCACGGAGAAGGTCGGGAAGAGATTTGCTCGGGCGATCCCAGGGAATCTGGTGGACAGCTACAAAAATGGAATGGCGAATGGAACGTTGGCCTTTATCTCGGGGGCTGGAATACAAAGGGGAGGAAGTTATGTTCCAGCTGTTCGGAGCTCTGGTCAGACCACATCTGGAGATACTGTGTTCAGTTCTGGGAACCGCACCTCAGGAGGGATAGATTGGCCTTGGAGATTTAGCAGAATGATACCCGGGCTTAGAGGGTTAAATTATGAGGACAGGTTGCATCGACGAGGCTTGTATTCCCTTGAGTGTAGAAGATTAAGGGGTGATCCAATTGAGGTGTTGGAGATGATTAAAGGATTTGATAGGGGAGATAGAGAGAAACTATTTCCTCTGGTGGGGGGAGTCCAGAACAAGGGGGCGTAACCTTAAAATTAGAGCTAGGCCGTTCAGGGGTGATGTCAGGAAACTCTTCCACACACAAAGGGGAGTGGAAATCTGGAACTCTCTCCCCCAAAAAGCTGTTGAGGCTGGGGGTCAATTGAAAATTTCAAAACTGAGATTGATGGATTTCTGTCAGGTAAGGGTATTAAGGGATACGGTATCAAGGCTGGTAGATGGAGTTAAGATATGCATCAAGCCATGATGTAATTGAATGGCAGAACAGGCTCGAGGGGCTGAATGGCCTCCTCCAACACCGAGGTTCCGATGAGAGGCTTGAGTTATGAGAACAGACTGGGATTCTTTTCACTGGTACAGAGATAAGAACATAAGAAACAGGAACAGGAGTAGGCCATCCGGCCCCTCGAGCCTGCTCCACCACTCAATCAGATCATGGCTGATCTCCTACCTCAACGCCATTTTCCTGCACTATCCCCATATCCCTTGATGCCTTTAATATCTGGAAATCTATCGATCTCTGTTTTGAATGTACTCAATGAATGAGCGTCCACAGCCCTCTGGGGTAGAGAATTCCAAAGACTTACCACCCTCTGAGTGAAGAAATTTCTCCTCATCTCAGTCCTAAATGACCTACCCCTTATTCTGAGACTGTGACCCCTGGTTCCAGACGCCCCAGCCAAGGGAAACATCCTCCCTGCGTCTGCCCTGTCGAGCCCTGTAAGAATTTTGTATGTTTCAATGAGATCACCTCTCATTCTTCTAAACTCTAGAGAATACAGGCCTGGTCTACTCAATCCCTCCTCATACGACAATCCCGCCATCCCAGGAATCAGTCTGGTGAACCTTTGTTGCACTTCCTCTACGGCAAGTATATCCTTTCTTGGAGACCAAAACTGCACACAATACTCCAGGTGTGGTCTCACCAAGGCCCTATATAATTGCAGTAAGACATCTTTACTCCTGCACTCAAATCCTCTTGTAATAAAGGCCGACATACCATTTGCCTTCCTAATTGCTAATGGTCAAGGGGATCTGATAGAGGGGTCCAAACTATCAGGGGTTTGGTAAAATAAAGAGAATAAACACTTTCCGTTGGTCAGTAAGTCGGAAACTAGAGGGCATAAATTTAAGGTCAAGAGCAAAGGGAGAGATTAGGGGGAATTTTGTTAATGGAGAGGGATGTTCGGAGACGGAGGCTGGGATTTCCTGCTTCAATGCTCCAAGCGGACACCACTCGCCCACGTTGGAAAATTCCTCAGCCGTGATTCTCCCACCATTCATTTTACTGGCTAGAAGCTCAGAGCTTGGTGAAGTGGCAGCTTCCGTTCGGAGCTCCCAGGAGTTCTGGAGCAGGAAAGCATTGGTCAGACTGCCCGACCAGAGGGGGGAGCAGGTCCCACAATAGCTGCTCAAAGGAAAGTGGATAAATATTTTTTTTAATTTTTCTTTTTAAAAGAGTCTGGGCAAAGGTCAGAAGAAAGTGGGTAGCGCTTTCAGAGAGCCAGCATAGCATGATGGGCCAAATGGCCTTCTTCTGTGCTGTACAATGTTATGTTCCTACGATTCCTACTGTTAACAAGATGGCTCCTGGGCTGGCTGCTCCCTCGGGAGCTCCTTTGCTGGACAATCCTATCCTTGGTCATCCATTGCCATCCTTTGCCCTTTCTCCCCCAATCTCCTCTCTTCCACTGTTTAAGTTCCCTGGCTCTAATAGTGGGTGCATTTTACCCCTACCCACAAGTTCAAGCTGCAAGTTTAAACTTACCTGGGCCCACTGCCCATTGCCCGACCGGGCCTGCTCTTTGTTTACATCAGTGAAAACTGGATCTTTGCTCAAATTTGGCTTCTAAATTCCTCGACTTCTCAACACTACGCTACTCCACTGGAAGACTCAGCTGCTTAAGAGTTAAGGTAACTTTGTCCAGCCCACAGCCCATCCCCCAGCTATTACCTGCTGAGTTTATGACTGTACTACTGGTTTTTCAGCTTTATTTTTCTACAGTCTGGTTCCTGGCCAGAAATTCACTCCCCTGGGCCGAAGTCCATTCCTCCGCTGCTTCTAGATCTTACAGTGACCTCCATCTTCACCATTGTTCTTCTGCTCTGCGATCGATTCTCCAAACCTCCTGACTCTTCATCCCCACGGAAATCCCCCCCAGCAGTGCGTCCTCCGATAATCTACCCTTCAAATAGCTTCTGGACTCACTCACCCTCCACACCCTGTCACCGAACCTGGACATCAGTTGGTTGATGCTCCAAGCTGACTCCACCCTATCTACATCAACTTTATCCCACCACAGGACCTCTGACTTTAACTGTGGACTCCCTCCTATTGTCTCCTCTCTGTTCCCCGTTTAGTAACAGGTCACATGGTTCGCCCTATTTATACCCTGCCCGATTTTACGCTCCATTGAAGCTGAACCAAATCCATCCCATTCCCTCTGGACAGGTTAGGTTAAAATCGAGGCTTTAGCATGAGGAAGATATCATCCTGACGTCTGTCCCAAGTCGCCTTTTACTAGTTTGAACCTAAGTCGTACTCCCACAATTTAGTGTGAAGTATTGTAAAAAAAACAGATGAGGTCCTGCAAGCAGAATATAGGGAGTTAGGAAATAAATTAAAAAGCAGGACCTCTGAGGTAGTAATCTCAGGATTACTCCCAGTGCCACATGCCAGCGAGAGCAGAAAATAGGAGAATAGACCAGATGAATGCGTGGCTTGAGAGATGGTGTCGGAGGGAGGGGTTTAAATTCCTGAGGCATTGAGACCGATTCTGGGAAAGGCGGGACCTGTACAAGATGAAAGGATTGCACCCAAGCAGAACCGGGACCAGTATCCTCGTGGGGACATTTGCTAGTTGTGTTGGGGAGGGTTTAAACTAGTATGGTGGGGGATGGGAACCAAAGGACAGGTACAGATAGGACAAATTCAGACCAGGAAACGCAAAGTAGAAAAGCAGTTAGTGACGTAGTTAGCAACTCAGAAATGCAAAAAAGCAAAGGTTACATAGTGTTCAGCACAGGAATTTGACGGGGTTAAAGGGTATATACTTCAATTCAAGGAGTATTACAAACAAAGCAGATGAGCTAAGGGCACAGATAGACACGTGGCAGCATGATATCATTGCTAGAATGGAAACCTGGCTTAAAGAGGGGGATAATTGGCAGCTCAATATCCCTGGATATAGAGTGTTCAAGCAGGATAGAGTGGGTGATATAAAAGGAGGGGGGTAGCATTATTGGTTAAAGAATCAATTAGAGTTGTGAGAAGGGATGATATGCGAAATGGATCATCAATCGAGGCCGTATGGGTTGAGCTAAGGAATAAAAAAGGGGCAGTCACACTACTAGGAGTGTACTCTAGACCCCCGAATAGCGAAAGGGAGATAGAAGAACAAATATGTAGGCAAATTTCTGAGTGCAAAAATAAGAGGGCAATAATAGTAGGGGACTTCAACCACCGTAACATCAACTGGGATTCAAACAGTGTGAGGGGCACAGAGGGCGCAAAATTCTTGATTGGTGTCCAGGAGAACTTTTTTAGCCAGTACATGACAAGCCCAACAAGAGGGGATGCAATTCTAGATTTAGTCCTGGGAAATGAAGATGGGCAAGTGGGTGAAGTGACAGTGGGTGACCATAATGGGGATAGTGACCACAATTCAGTTAGTTTTAGCATTATTATGGAAAAGGACAGTGTTAAATCAGGAGTAAATGTTTTAAATTGGGGGAAGGCAAATTTTACAGAACTTAGAGGTGATTTGGCAGAAGTGGACTGGACACAACTCCTTGAGGAGAAATCAGTGGCAAGCCAGTGGGAGGCACTAAAAAGTGAAATTCTACGGGTACAATGCAGACACGTCCCCTCAAAGAAAAAGGGTGGCACTGCCAAATTTAGAGCCCCCTGGATGTCTAGAAGTATACGGGGCAAGATAAAGCAGGAAAAGAAAGATTATGACTGTCACAGAAAACTAAATACTGCAGAAAGCCTGGAGGAGTATAGAAAGTACAGGGATGACGTAAAAAAGGAAATAAGGAAAGCAAAGAGCAGGCATGAAGAAATATTAACGAGTAAGATTAAAGAAAACCCAAAGATGTTTTATCAGTACATTAAGAACAAGAGGATAGCTGAGGAAAAGGTGGGACCTATCAGGGATGATAAGGGTAACTTGTGTGTAGAAGCAGAGAATGTGGGTAGGGTTTTAAATGAATATTTTGTCTTTGTATTCATAAGGGAAAGGGATGATCTGGACGTAGTCGTTAAAGAGGAGAGGTGTGAAATATTGGATAAAATAAACATAACGAGAGAGGAAGTACTAGAGAGACTGGAATCCTTGAAATTTGATAAGTCACCAGGGCCGGATGGATTGTTTCCTAGGCTATTGAAGGAAGCCAGGGAGGAAATAGCGGATGCTCTGAGGATCATTTTCCAATCCTCACCAGATACAGGGGAGGTACCGGAGGACTGGAAGACTGCCAACATAGTACCGTTGTTTAAAAAGGGTACGAGGGAAAGGCCGAACAATTATAGGCCGGTCAGTCTTACCTCGGTGGTGGGCAAACTATTAGAATCAATACTGAGAGATAGAATAAACTGTCACTTGGAAAGGCATGGTTTAATCAGGGATAGTCAGCATGGATTTGTTCAGGGAAGGTCATGCCTTACAAATCTGATTAAACTCTTTGAGGAAGTGACAAGGAGGATTGATGAGAGTGATGTCCACATGGATTTTAGTAAGGCATTTGACAAGGTCCCACATGGCAGACTGGTCAGAAAGGTAAAAGCCCATGGGATACAGGGAAATGTGGTGAATTAGATCCAAAATTGGCTCAGTAACAGGAAACAAATGGTAAAAGTCGATGGATGTCTTTGAGAATGGAAATCCGTTTCCAGTGGTGTGCCACAAGGCTCAGTGTTGGGTCCCTTGCTGTTTGTGGTATATATTAATGATTTGGACTTGAATGTAGGGGGCATGATTGGCAAATTTATAGACGACAAAAATTGGCCGTGCAGTTGATAGTGAAGAGGATAGCTGTAGACTCCAAGAAGATATCAATGGGTTGGTGGAGTGGGCGGAAAAGTGGCAAATGGAGTTCAACCTGGAGAAGTGTGAGGTAATGCACTTAGGGAGGGCAAACATTAAAAGGGAATACGCAGTAAACGGGAATATATTGAGAGGGGTAGAGGAAGTGAGAGACCTTGGAGTGCATGTGCACAGGTCCCTGAAGGTGGCAGTACAGGTAGATAAGGTTGTGAAGAAGGCATACAGAATGATCTCCGTTATTAGCAGAGGCATAGAATAATAAATCAGGGATGTAATGATGGAACTGTATAAAATGCTGGTAAGGCCACAGCTGGAGTATTGTGCGCAGTTCTGGTCACCACATTACAGGAAGGACGTAATTGCTCTGGAGAGAGTGCAGAGAAGATTTACAAGAATGTTGCCAGGGCTTGAAAATTGCAGCTAGGAGGAGAGATTGGATAGGCTGGGGTTGTTTTCCTTGGAGCAGAGGAGGCTGAGGGGAGACTTGATTGAGGTGTACAAAATTATGAGGGGCCCAGATAGAGTAGACAGGAAGTACCTGTTTCACCGAGAGGAGAGTTCAAGAACTAGAGGACATAGATTTAAGCTGATTGGCAGAAGGATTAGAGGGGACATGAGGAAAAACACTTTTACCCAGAGGGTGGTGGGTGTATGGAATTCGCTGCCCGAATTGGTGGTAGAGGCAGGGACCCTCAACTCTTTTAAAAAGTACCTGGACCTGCATCTAAAGTGCTGTAAGCTGCAGGGCTACGGACCGGGTGCTGGAAGGTGGGATTAGAATGGGCACCTGGTTGTTCTTCGAGCCGGCACGGACACGATGGGCCGAATGGCCCCTTCTGTGCTGTATCTTTTGTATGGTTCCATGCCGTTAAAACCGGAAGTGGTCGGTTTGAAGGCGGGTTTTAGATTTTTACAATTTTTACCTTCCCACCTGCACCCAAACCCACCCGTTCATGGGGTTAAAATCGACCCCTTAGAGTTCACCTTGGCCTTGACGTGCTCAGAGACTACAATAAACAGGCAGTGTTTGCCCAGAAATAAATGTCAGTCATGGACACGGATTAACCAGGAGAGAAGCTGCTGTCACAGTAACTTAATCTCTTGCACTTTTCAACACCACTCGAGTCTGAAGCTACTTATTGGTGCTTGTGTGCAGCAGGTCTGATAACCAGATCCAGTTAGAATGGAGGGACTTGTTCTGGTCACTGGGTCCCAGGGAGTGGAGTCTGAGCCTGCATCTTACAGCAGGGGTTCACACTGAGGCCCAGCCCAGAATTAACACCGAACCATCGCATCTGTTTACACCCCCTGTATTTCAATGGTCTATTCCAGACTCCCACTTTCACCCCTCCCATTCTCTTCCCAATGCACCGACTCTCACTGGCAATGGGACCACAAAGAAAAGAGAGACTCACATTCCTATTGTGATTTCACCACCTCAGGACCTCCCAAAGAGTTTTACAGACAGTGAAGTATTAGTGAAGTGTAGTCACTGTTTTAATGCAGGAAACACGGCAGCCAATTTGCGCACAGCAAGATCCCACAAATAGCAACGAGTTAATGACCAGATAATCTCCCGACTCGCTCTCCCTCCCCGTCCCCTCCTCCTCCTCTCCCTCCCACCATCCCTCTCTCCCTGTCCCACCCTCTCACTCCCATCTCCCTCTCCCTCCCCTCCTCATCTCCCTTCTTGTCCTCTTCCACTGCCCATCTCCTTTCCCTTCCTCTCCCTCTCTTCATCCAATTCCCCCCTCCCTCCTCATATCCCCTCCTTCCCACTCTCCCTGCACAATTCCACCCAATCCTCCACCTCTCTTTCTCCTTCTCCATCCCCGTCCCCTCTCCCTCCTCATCCCTCTCCCGACCCTTCCCCGTCCCCTCTCCCTCCCCATCCCTTTCCCTCTCATCTCCCTACCCCTCACTATCTCCCACTCCCATCTCCTCCCCACCCTCTCTCCGTCTCCCTCCCCCTCTCCTTCTCCCTCCCGCTCTCCCACATCCTATCCCTCTGCCTCCCCCATGCTCTCCCCCTTCCCCTTTCCCCCTCCCCCTCAGTTTGAGCATGACGTCCACTGACTGGATTTGGTGACATTGTTCAATGTTCTGTTATCCTCATGGATTGCTGTTCTGAGGAGCCTCATGTTAAGCGCGACTCGAAGACGGTGCATTGAAAATTAACATAAAAATCTGTCTGTGAATTTGCTTCGATGCCAATTTATTCTAATTCACCCAGATCAACATCACTGTGAGTATTTTTGCCTCGAGCACCAGTTGATTATTGAAGAGTCAGCAGCTCATTCTCCCCACAATCGGACACACAGAGTTCACTTTGGCCTTGACCCGCTCAGAGACTATAATAAACGGGCAGTGTTTGCTCAGAAATAAAAGTCAGTCGTGGGCCTGAGCAACACATCGGACATCGGACAGTCCAAAGTCCATTGTGTTGCTGTGAGGTGAAGGTGGGAACGGGGGGGCAGGCTTCGAATCTGCTTCGATTTCAGTGTCACCCTGCTGAAGCAGCACAAGAAGGTTCGGAAAGAACAAAAGATCTTTTTATACATCACCTTTCACAACCTCAGGATGTCCCAAAGCGCGTCACAGAAAGTGAAGTAATGTGAAAGTGTCATCACTGTTGTAATGTGGGAAACGCCATTCATTATGAGAAGTACTTTCATACTGGAGGCTGAAAGGGTTAAATTATGAGGACAGGTTGCACAGACGAGGCTTGTATTCCCTTGAGTGCAGAAGATTAACGGGTGCTGTAATTAAGATCATTGAAGGATTTGATAGGGTAGATAGAGAGAAACTATTTCCTCCGGTGGGAGAGTCCAGAACAAGGGGGCGTCACCTCAAAATTAGAGCCAGGCCGTTCAGGGGTGATGTCAGGAAGCATTTCTTCACACAAAGGGGAGTGGAAATCTGGAACTCTCTCCCCCAAAATGCTGTTGAGGCTGGGGGTCAATTGAAAATTTCACAACTGAGATTGATCGATTTTTGTTAGGTCAGGGTATTATGGGATATGGCACCAAGGCGGGTGGGTGGAGTTAAGATACAGATTGGCCATGATCTAATTGAATGGCGGAACAGGATCGAGGGGCTGAATGGCCTCCTCCTGTTCCTTTGTTCCAATGAGGTGCTTTGACTGTGTACAGCAACTTACAATAACACAGTGTACAGGGAGACACCTCAGAGCACAGGGCAGGAGGAAGGAGACCAAAGAGAGGATTTAAGAGGAGCCAGAATCACGGACAGAAGGGGATTCAGGAACCATGTGGAGACAGGAAGGAAGAAGACAGGAATCCTGAGGGAGACTGCTGGAGAACCAGAGAGGTTTAGGGACGGAATTCCAGAGCTTAGCGCCTAGGCAGCTGAAGGCACGGCCGCCAATGGTGGAGCGATTAAAATCGGGGCTGCGTTAGAGGCCAGAATTGGAGGAGCGCAGAGATCTCGGAGGGTTGTAGGGCTGGAGGAGGTTACAGGGATAGGGAGGGGCGAGGCCACGGGAGGATTTAAAACAAGGATGAGAATTTTAAAATCGAGGCGTTCCCGGACCGGGGGCCAGTGTAGGTCAGCGAACACAGGGGGTGATGGGAGAACGGGACTTGGTGCGAGTTAGAATACGGATTTCAAGCGCTGAATCGAAAGCAAATTCTCGACACTCCTTCCCTCACCAACTCCCTTCTCTCCTCCTCCTCCTCTCTTGAATCCATTAACCTCTTGCTGGATAGGGTTCCACAGACAGGGGTCACTCTCCAGTATATCGCCCCAGTGACCATTAAACACCTGTGAGCCTTGACACTAAGCATCAATAGGCTTTTCAACACAGCCTGGCCAGATCCTGGCCCGTCCGATGTCCAGACACGCACAGTTCCAACACTGTTTGATTAAGAGTGGGGATAACAGTCCCCTCCCTAACCCAGGGGCCCTGAGGCCACATGTAGCGGCCCTACTACCATCACCCCAGTTGAGGTCAGTTTAAAGTGGCTTTTAACCACCCAGCACAGAGAGTGTCTAAAACAGTGACTGGTGACCCTCTGTGCACAGTCTCTTTGAGTTACAGTCCAGTCTACCTCCAATCCTGAGATACCAGCCGAGTCACCCCACTGGCCAGAGGTACTGGAGTATCATTCGATTGCTCAAGCCCACTTACTCTTGCTCAGGCAACTATAAAATATGACCCAGAAACTACCTAATAGCATCCAGAAAATGTGGTGTTCCCTTCCCTCCCTGTCACCCGTTCCCCTCCCACCCCGTGCTAGCTGACCTACATTGGCTCCCGATCCGGGAACACCTCGATTTTAAAATTCCTCCATGTGTTCAAATCCCTCCCTGGCCTCGCCCTTCCCTATCCCTGTGACCTCCTCCAACCCTACAACCCTCCGAGATCTCTGCACTCCTCCAATTCTGGCCTCTTGCGCATCCCCAATTTTAATCTCTCCACCATTGGCGGCCGTGCCTTCAGCTGCCTCGGCCCTCAGCTCAGGAATTCCCTCCCTGAACCTCTCCGCCTCTCCACCTCTCTCTCCTCCTTTAAGATGCTCTTTCAAACCTACCTCTTTGACCAAGCTTTTGGTCACCTGTCCGAACATCTCCTTACGTGGCTCAGTGTCAAGTCTTGTTTGATAATCGCTCCTGTGAAGTGCCTTGGGACGTTAAAGGCGCTATATAAATTCAGGTTGTTGTTGTTGTTGTTGTTGTTGTTGTTGTTGTTGTTGTTGTCGTTGTCGTCATCGTCGTCGTCACAGCATGCCATGAAGGGAGTGAATGTTTAGGGTGGTGGATGGGGTGCCAATCAAGCGGGCTGCTTTGTCCTGGATGGTGTCGAGCTTCTTGAGTGTTGTTGGAGCTGCACTCATCCAGGCAAGTGGAGAGGATTCCATCACACTCCAGACTTGTGCCTTGTCGATGGTGGAAAGGCTTTGGGGAGTCATGAGGTGAGTCACTCGCTGCAGAATACCCAGCCTCTGACCTGCTCTCGTAGCCACAGTATTTATATGGCTGGTCCAGTTAAGTTTCTGGTCAATGGCGAGCCCCAGGATGTTGATGGTGGGGGATTCGGCGATGGTAATGCCGTTGAATGTCAAGGGGAGGTGGTTAGACTCTCTCTTGTTGGAGATGGTCATTGCCTGGCACTTGTCTGGTGCGAATGTTACTTGCCACTTATCAGCCCAAGCCTGGATGTTGTCCAGGTCGAGCTGTATGCGGGCACGGACTGCTTCATTATCTGAGGGGACTGAGACTACAAAAACATCACCTGGTGTTTACGATGGTCTCCCACAATATTTCAAGGCCTCCTTATCTCCAGCCTTCCAGGCAGTTCGAATAACACTTTTCCAACGTGGCCAACCTGTCCAGCATGCCGCCTTGAACAGTCAGTTCAACAGTTCCGATGTTGAATTAATACTTTTAACCAAACTCAGCTCCTTTAGCAGGTAATTAATCCTTAAAACTGGTATTTAAAAGTCCAAAATCCTTCACTGTAAAGTGCTTTTGGTCACTTCCACGGGGATCTAGTCCTGATACGGACCCTACAGGAGTACTCAGTGTTGGGGGGCCCTGGGGAGCGGAACTGAGGGAGTTCTGATGGATGGTGCCATGTTTACAGTCCCATCTCTTCCAATGATGTCCGCATGGAGTGGGGGTGGAGGGGGGGTGGAAAGGACACAAGAGGTGACCCCTCACACTCTCGGTGAAATTTCCCAACTTTGGGGGAAAAAAGGGATGGAGACCTGGAGCAGCCGGGTCCAGTTCCAGAATCCAGCCCCGATTACATTGCCTCTGCCACCACCCCACTCCCCAAAGGAATTTCGGGCCCAGATTTTGTGAGGAAAGCAGCGACTTGAGAGAGGGAGAGGTTGGGGAGGGTGTCCGCCTGGAGAGAGATGGGGGCAGCGGGGCAGCCAAGGATCGTACAGCATAGGAGAGCAAACAGAAGCGGGAGCAGTCGGGAAAAATCAAATGAGGAGCAGTGTGAGAGACGGAAAAACCAGTAAAGAATGGGGCCCTGGGGTGGAGGTAGGGAGCAGCAGCAGAACGGAGGCCTGAAGAGGGAGGGAGTGGCAAGCAGATCATGGGCCTAGGAAGGAACTTTTAAATTCAAGTGCCAAGCCAGAAGTCTTGCATTACAGTCTCGTGCAGAACCTCAGCGTCCGGGCACCGGGCTTTTTTTAATGGATGAAAGAGACCATTTTTATTTTCCCAACAGTATTCTCCATCTAATTATGTAGGAAACTAATTCTGAATCAGGGACGGGGACTTACCATAATTAACAGTAATGAAGAAAATAATGGCACTGAAGAGTAACAAATCCCCAGGACCAGATGGTTTCCATCCCAGGGTTTTAAAGGAGGTCGGTGAGAACATTCCAGAAGCCCAAACTATAATCTTCCAAAGTTCTCTCGATTCAGGAACCGTTCCTTCAGATTGGAAAATTGCACACGTCACTCCGCTATTTCAGAAAGGTGAGAGAGAGAAACCAGGGAATTATAGACCAGTTAGCCTAACATCTGTTGTTGGGAAATTACTAGAGTCTATAATTAAGGATCGAGTGACTGAACACCTCGAGAATTTTCAGCTGATCAGAGAGAGCCATCATGGATTTGTAAAGGGTCATGCCTTGAAGAGGTGACTAAAGTAATGGATGGGGGAATGTCTATGGATGTTGTTTATATGGACTTCCGGAAGGCAATCGATAAAGTCCCTCATAAGAGAATGTTAGCTAAAGTTGAAGCTCATGGAATTGAGGGCAAATTATTGATCTGGTTAGGAAGTTGGCTGAGCGGCAGGAGACAGGGAGTAGGGATAATGGGCAGGTACTCAAATAGGCAGGATGTGACTAGTGGTGTCCCACAGGGATCTGTGTCGGGGCCTCAACTATTCACTGTATTTATGATGACAGAAAGAAAGACAGCATTGTAAGCAGTGTAGATGGAAGCATAAAATTACAGAGATATTAATAGATTATGTGAATGGGCAAAACTGTGGCAAATGGATTTCAGTGTAGGCAAGTGTGAGGTCATCCACTTTGGACCTAAAAAGGAGAGATCAGAGTACTTTCTAAATGGTGAAAAGCTGGAAACAGTGGAGGTCCAAAGAGACTTAAGGGCCCCTGTACATAGATCATTAAAATGTGATGGACAGGTACAGAAAATAATCAAAAAGGCTAATGGGATGCTGGCCTTTATATCTAGAGGACTAGAATACAAGAGGGTAGAAGTTATACAGCTGTACAAAGCCCTGGTTAGACCACACCTGGAGTACTGTTCTGGGCACCGCACCTTAGGAAGGGAGAGCAGTGCAGATTTACTAGAATGATACCTGGGCTCCAAGGGTTAAATTACGAGGAGTGATTACACAAACTAGAATTGTATTCTGTGGAATTTAGAAGATTAAGGGGTGATTTGATCGAAGTTTTCAAGATATTAAGGGGAACTGATAGGGTGGACAGAGAGAAACTATTTCCGCTGGTTGGGGAGTCCAGGACGAGGGGACACAGTCTAAAAATTAGAGCCAGGACTTTCAGGAGTGACGCAAAGGGCGGTAGAAGTTTGGAACTCTCTTCCGCAATCGGCAGTTAATGCTCGCTCCATTGGTTTTAAATCTGAGTTTGATAGATTTGTGGTAACCAAAGATATAAAGGGATGTGGGGATAAGGCTGGTGTCTGGAGTCAGCTCACAGATCAGCCAGGATCTCAATGAATGGCAGAACAGGCTTGAGAGGCGAAATGGCCGATTCCTGTTCCTGTGTCCTGTGTCCCTCGGCGATCAGCGCCCCTGGACTGGGGGGGAAGCAGGTTGTGTGGGGAGAGGGGGCACATTAGGAAATTACACATTCCAGTCCATGATTTTATGATCGTTAATTGAAATAGATGGAAAGTCACGGGCTGTTGGGGGACAATTCTCTGACACTCAGAAGGGGAAAGACTCCTTGCTGAGCTGTGAGTTTCAATCACCCACTGATTCCTCTCCAATCAGCCCTGTGGGTCGCGCATTTACTTTGTGGGAACTTGTTGATTTTCCTGAAACTAAAAGTATTTTACAGTTTTCTCTGTAAAAAGAATCTCTGCGTGGAATGGAATTCGAGCTGCTGAAGAACAACCTGGGCCAAGTGACAATTCCTCATGGAAGCCCATCAGTCTCAAATGTAACGGGGAATCGATGGGGGAACTGGACACTTCCCGGATAATAATGTCTCTTGATCGGGAACTGGATTCTCTTTTCTCTCTCATCCAATTCCACTTGGATATTCACGGAAGATCGAGGCATGAAAGCGATCCAGCTTCACAGCGCATCCCGGCTGATCAATGGTGGGATTCCCCCCTGTCTGTCTGGTGTTTTGGTCAGTCTGGGAGCGGTGACTGATGGTGAGATTCCCCCCTGTCTGTCTGGTGTTTTGGTCAGTCTGGGAGCGGTGACTGATGGTGAGATTCCCCCCGTGTCTGTCTGGTGTTTTGGTCAGTCTGGGAGCGGTGATTGATGGTGGGATTCCCCCCTGTCTGTCTGGTGTTTTGGTCAGTCTGGGAGCGGTCACTGATGGTGAGATTCCCCCTCTGTCTGTCTGGTGTTTTGGTCAGTCTGGGAGCGGTCACTGATGGTGAGATTCCCCCCGTGTCTGTCTGGTGTTTTGGTCAGTCTGGGAGCGGTCACTGATGGTGAGATTCCCCCCCTGTCTGTCTGGTGTTTTGGTCAGTCTGGGAGCGGTGACTGATGGTGAGATTCCCCCCGTGTCTGTCTGGTGTTTTGGTCAGTCTGGGAGCGGTGATTGATGGTGGGATTCCCCCCTGTCTGTCTGGTGTTTTGGTCAGTCTGGGAGCGGTCACTGATGGTGAGATTCCCCCTCTGTCTGTCTGGTGTTTTGGTCAGTCTGGGAGCGGTCACTGATGGTGAGATTCCCCCCTGTCTGTCTGGTGTTTTGGTCAGTCTGGGAGCGGTGATTGATGGTGAGATTCCCCTCTGTCTGTCTGGTGTTTTGGTCAGTCTGGGAGCGGTGACTGATGGTGGGATTCCCCCCTGTCTGTCTGGTGTTTTGGTCAGTCTGGGAGCGGTGACTGATGGTGGGATTCCCCCCTGTCTGTCTGGTGTTTTGGTCAGTCTGGGAGCGGTGATTGATGGTGAGATTCCCCCCTGTCTGTCTGGTGTTTTGGTCAGTCTGGGAGCGGTGATTGATGGTGGGATTCCCCCCCTGTCTGTCTGGTGTTTTGGTCAGTCTGGGACAGGTGATTGATGGTGAGATTCCCCCCTGTCTGTCTGGTGTTTTGGTCAGTCTGGGAGCGGTGATTGATTGTGAGATTCCCCTCTGTCTGTCTGGTGTTTTGGTCAGTCTGGGAGCGGTGATTGATGGTGAGATTCCCCCCTGTCTGTCTGGTGTTTTGGTCAGTCTGGGAGCGGTGACTGATGGTGGGATTCCCCCCTGTCTGTCTGGTGTTTTGCTCAGTCTGGGAGCGGTGATTAATGGTGAGATTCCCCCCTGTCTGTCTGGTGTTTTGGTCAGTCTGGGAGCGGTGATTGATGGTGGGATTCTCCCCTGTCTGTCTGGTGTTTTGGTCAGTCTGGGAGCGGTGATTCATGGTGAGATTCCCCTCTGTCTGTCTGGTGTTTTGGTCAGTCTGGGAGCGGTGATTGATGGTGGGATTCTCCCCTGTCTGTCTGGTGTTTTGGTCAGTCTGGGAGCGGTGACTGATGGTGGGATTCCCCCCTGTCTGTCTGGTGTTTTGGTCAGTCTGGGAGCGGTGATTGATGGTGAGATTCCCCTCTGTCTGTCTGGTGTTTTGGTCAGTCTGGGAGCGGTGATTGATGGTGGGATTCCCCCCTGTCTGTCTGGTGTTTTGGTCAGTCTGGGAGCGGTGACTGATGGTGAGATTCCCCCCTGTCTGTCTGGTGTTTTGGTCAGTCTGGGAGCGGTGACTGATGGTGAGATTCCCCCCTGTCTGTCTGGTGTTTTGGTCAGTCTGGGAGCGGTGATTAATGGAGAGATTCCCCTCTGTCTGTCTGGTGTTTTGGTCAGTCTGGGAGCGGTGATTCATGGTGAGATTCCCCTCTGTCTGTCTGGTGTTTTGGTCAGTCTGGGAGCGGTGATTGATTGTGAGATTCCCCTCTGTCTGTCTGGTGTTTTGGTCAGTCTGGGAGCGGTGATTGATGGTGAGATTCCCCCCTGTCTGTCTGGTGTTTTGGTCAGTCTGGGAGCGGTGACTGATGGTGGGATTCCCCCCTGTCTGTCTGGTGTTTTGCTCAGTCTGGGAGCGGTGATTGATGGTGAGATTCCCCCCTGTCTGTCTGGTGTTTTGGTCAGTCTGGGAGCGGTGATTGATGGTGGGATTCTCCCCTGTCTGTCTGGTGTTTTGGTCAGTCTGGGAGCGGTGATTCATGGTGAGATTCCCCTCTGTCTGTCTGGTGTTTTGGTCAGTCTGGGAGCGGTGATTGATGGTGGGATTCTCCCCTGTCTGTCTGGTGTTTTGGTCAGTCTGGGAGCGGTGATTGATGGTGAGATTCCCCCCTGTCTGTCTGGTGTTTTGGTCAGTCTGGGAGCGGTGATTGATGGTGGGATTCTCCCCTGTCTGTCTGGTGTTTTGGTCAGTCTGGGAGCGGTGATTGATGGTGGGATTCCCCCCTGTCTGGTGTTTTGGTCAGTCTGGGAGTGGTGTCTGATGATGAGATTCCCCCCCTGTCTGTCTGGTGTTTTGGTCAGTCTGGGAGCGGTGACTGATGGTGGGATTCCCCTCTGTCTGTCTGGTGTTTTGGTCAGTCTGGGAGCGGTCACTGATGGTGAGATTCCCCTCTGTCTGTCTGGTGTTTTGGTCAGTCTGGGAGCGGTCACTGATGGTGAGATTCCCCCCTGTCTGTCTGGTGTTTTGGTCAGTCTGGGAGCGGTGACTGATGGTGGGATTCCCCTCTGTCTGTCTGGTGTTTTGTTCAGTCTGGGAGCGGTCACTGATGGTGAGATTCCCCTCTGTCTGTCTGGTGTTTTGGTCAGTCTGGGAGCGGTGACTGATGGTGAGATCCCCCTCTGTCTGTCTGGTGTTTTGGTCAGTCTGGGAGCGGTGACTGATGGTGAGATTCCCCTCTGTCTGTCTGGTGTTTTGGTCAGTCTGGGAGCGGTGACTGATGGTGAGATTCCCCTCTGTCTGTCTGGTGTTTTGGTCAGTCTGGGAGCGGTGACTGATGGTGAGATTCCCCTCTGTCTGTCTGGTGTTTTGGTCAGTCTGGGAGCGGTGACTGATGGTGAGATTCCCCTCTGTCTGTCTGGTGTTTTGGTCAGTCTGGGAGCGGTCACTGATGGTGAGATTCCCCCTCTGTCTGTCTGGTGTTTTGGTCAGTCTGGGAGCGGTCACTGATGGTGAGATTCCCCCCCGTGTCTGTCTGGTGTTTTGGTCAGCCTGGGAGTGGTGATTGATGGTGAGATTCCCCTCTATCTGTCTGGTGTTTTGGTCAGTCTGGGAGCGGTGATTGATGGTGAGATTCCCCCCAGTCTGTCTGGTGTTTTGGTCAGTCTGGGAGCGGTGATTGATGGTGGGATTCCCCCCTGTCTGTCTGGTGTTTTGGTCAGTCTGGGAGCGGTGACTAATGGTGAGATTCCCCTCTGTCTGTCTGGTGTTTTGGTCAGTCTGGGAGCGGTCACTGATGGTGAGATTCCCCTCTGTCTGTCTGGTGTTTTGCTCAGTCTGGGAGCGGTGATTGATGGTGGGATTCCCCCCTGTCTGGTGTTTTGGTCAGTCTGGGAGCGGTGTCTGATGGTGAGATTCCCCCCCTGTCTGTCTGGTGTTTTGGTCAGCCTGGGAGTGGTGATTGATGGTGAGATTCCCCTCTGTCTGTCTGGTGTTTTGGTCAGTCTGGGAGCGGTGACTGATGGTGAGATTCCCCCTCTGTCTGTCTGGTGTTTTGGTCAGTCTGGGAGCGGTGACTGATGGTGAGATTCCCCTCTGTCTGTCTGGTGTTTTGGTCAGTCTGGGAGCGGTGACTGATGGTGAGATTCCCCTCTGTCTGTCTGGTGTTTTGGTCAGTCTGGGAGCGGTGACTGATGGTGAGATTCCCCTCTGTCTGTCTGGTGTTTTGGTCAGTCTGGGAGCGGTGATTGATGGTGAGATTCCCCCCTGTCTGTCTGGTGTTTTGGTCAGTCTGGGAGCGGTGATTGATGGTGGGATTCCCCCCTGTCTGTCTGGTGTTTTGGTCAGTCTGGGAGCGGTGACTAATGGTGAGATTCCCCTCTGTCTGTCTGGTGTTTTGGTCAGTCTGGGAGCGGTCACTGATGGTGAGATTCCCCTCTGTCTGTCTGGTGTTTTGGTCAGTCTGGGAGCGGTCACTGATGGTGAGATTCCCCCTCTGTCTGTCTGGTGTTTTGGTCAGTCTGGGAGCGGTCACTGATGGTGAGATTCCCCCTTGTCTGTCTGGTGTTTTGGTCAGTCTGGGAGCGGTGATTGATGGTGAGATTCCCCTCTGTCTGTCTGGTGTTTTGGTCAGTCTGGGAGCGGTGATTGATGGTGAGATTCCCCTCTGTCTGTCTGGTGTTTTGGTCAGTCTGGGAGTGGTGATTGATGGTGAGATTCCGCCCTGTCTGTCTGATGTTTTGGTCAGTCTGGGAGCGGTGATTGATGGTGGGATTCCCCCCTGTCTGTCTGGTGTTTTGGTCAGTCTGGGAGCGGTGATTGATGGTGAGATTCCTCCATGTCTGTCTGGTGTTTTGGTCAGTCTGGGAGCGGTGATTGATGGTGAGATTCCCCCCTGTCTGTCTGGTGTTTTGGTCAGTCTGGGAGCGGTGATTGATGGTGAGATTCCCCCATGTCTGTCTGGTGTTTTGGTCAGTCTGGGAGCGGTGACTGATGGTGAGATTCCCCTCTGTCTGTCTGGTGTTTTGGTCAGTCTGGGAGCGGTGATTGATGGTGAGATTCCCCCCTGTCTGTCTGGTGTTTTGGTCAGTCTGGGAGCGGTGATTGATGGTGAGATTCCCCCATGTCTGTCTGGTGTTTTGGTCAGTCTGGGAGCGGTGATTGATGGTGGGATTCCCCTCTGTCTGTCTGGTGTTTTGGTCAGTCTGGGAGCGGTGATTGATGGTGAGATTCCCCCCTGTCTGTCTGGTGTTTTGGTCAGTCTGGGAGCGGTGATTGATGGTGAGATTCCCCCATGTCTGTCTGGTGTTTTGGTCAGTCTGGGAGCGGTGATTGATGGTGAGATTCCCCCCTGTCTGTCTGGTGTTTTGGTCAGTCTGGGAGCGGGGATTGATGGTGAGATTCCCCCATGTCTGTCTGGTGTTTTGGTCAGTCTGGGAGCGGTGACTGATGGTGAGATTCCCCTCTGTCTGTCTGGTGTTTTGGTCAGTCTGGGAGCGGTGATTGATGGTGAGATTCCCCCCTGTCTGTCTGGTGTTTTGGTCAGTCTGGGAGCGGTGATTGATGGTGGGATTCCCCCATGTCTGTCTGGTGTTTTGGTCAGTCTGGGAGCGGTGATTGATGGTGGGATTCCCCTCTGTCTGTCTGGTGTTTTGGTCAGTCTGGGAGCGGTGATTGATGGTGAGATTCCCCCATGTCTGTCTGGTGTTTTGGTCAGTCTGGGAGCGGTGATTGATGGTGAGATTCCCCTCTGTCTGTCTGGTGTTTTGGTCAGTCTGGGAGCGGTCACTGATGGTGAGATTCCCCTCTGTCTGTCTGGTGTTTTGGTCAGTCTGGGAGCGGTGATTGAAGGTGAGATTCCCCCTCTGTCTGTCTGGTGTTTTGGTCAGTCTGGGAGCGGTCACTGATGGTGAGATTCCCCCCTGTCTGTCTGGTGTTTTGGTCAGTCTGGGAGCGGTGACTGATGGTGAGATTCCCCCCTGTCTGTCTGGTGTTTTGGTCAGTCTGGGAGCGGTGATTGATGGTGAGATTCCCCCCTGTCTGTCTGGTGTTTTGGTCAGTCTGGGAGCGGTGACTGATGGTGAGATTCCCCCCTGTCTGTCTGGTGTTTTGGTCAGTCTGGGAGCGGTGATTGATGGTGAGATTCCCCCCTGTCTGTCTGGTGTTTTGGTCAGTCTGGGAGCGGTCACTGATGGTGGGATTCTCCCCCTGTCTGTCTGGTGTTTTGGTCAGTCTGGGAGCGGTGATTGATGGTGAGATTCCCCCCTGTCTGTCTGGTGTTTTGGTCAGTCTGGGAGCGGTGATTGATGGTGGGATTCCCCCCTGTCTGTCTGGTGTTTTGGTCAGTCTGGGAGCGGTGATTGATGGTGAGATTCCCCCCTGTCTGTCTGGTGTTTTGGTCAGTCTGGGAGCGGTGACTGATGGTGAGATTCCCCCCTGTCTGTCTGGTGTTTTGGTCAGTCTGGGAGCGGTGATTGATGGTGAGATTCCCCCCTGTCTGTCTGGTGTTTTGGTCAGTCTGGGAGCGGTCACTGATGGTGAGATTCCCCTCTGTCTGTCTGGTGTTTTGGTCAGTCTGGGAGCGGTGATTGATGGTGAGATTCCCCCCTGTCTGTCTGGTGTTTTGGTCAGTCTGGGAGCGGTCACTGATGGTGAGATTCCCCCCTGTCTGTCTGGTGTTTTGGTCAGTCTGGGAGCGGTCACTGATGGTGAGATTCCCCCTCTGTCTGTCGGGTGTTTTGGTCAGTCTGGGAGCGGTGATTGACGGTGAGATTCCCCCCTGTCTGTCTGGTGTTTTGGTCAGTCTGGGAGCGGTCACTGATGGTGAGATTCCCCCCTGTCTGTCTGGTGTTTTGGTCAGTCTGGGAGCGGTCACTGATGGTGAGATTCCCCTCTGTCTGTCGGGTGTTTTGGTCAGTCTGGGAGCGGTGATTGACGGTGAGATTCCCCCCTGTCTGTCTGGTGTTTTGGTCAGTCTGGGAGCGGTCACTGATGGTGAGATTCCCCCCTGTCTGTCTGGTGTTTTGGTCAGTCTGGGAGCGGTCACTGATGGTGAGATTCCCCCTGTCTGTCTGGTGTTTTGGTCAGTCTGGGAGCGGTGATTGATGGTGAGATTCCCCCCTGTCTGTCTGGTGTTTTGGTCAGTCTGGGAGCGGTGATTGATGGTGAGATTCCCCCCTGTCTGTCTGGTGTTTTGGTCAGTCTGGGAGCGGTGATTGATGGAGGGATTCCCCCCTGTCTGTCTGGTGTTTTCGTCAGTCTGGGAGCGGTCACTGATGGTGAGATTCCCCCCTGTCTGTCTGGTGTTTTGGTCAGTCTGGGAGCGGTGACTGATGGTGAGATTCCCCCCTGTCTGTCTGGTGTTTTGGTCAGTCTGGGAGCGGTGACTGATGGTGAGATTCCCCCCTGTCTGTCTGGTGTTTTGGTCAGTCTGGGAGCGGTGACTGATGGTGAGATTCCCCCCTGTCTGTCTGGTGTTTTGGTCAGTCTGGGAGCGGTGACTGATGGTGAGATTCCCCCCTGTCTGTCTGGTGTTTTGGTCAGTCTGTGAGCGGTGACTGATGGTGAGATTCCCCTCTGTCTGTCTGGTGTTTTGGTCAGTCTGGGAGCGGTCACTGATGGTGAGATTCCCCCCTGTCTGTCTGGTGTTTTGGTCAGTCTGGGAGTGGTGATTGATGGTGAGATTCCCCTCTGTCTGTCTGGTGTTTTGGTCAGTCTGGGAGCGGTCACTGATGGTGAGATTCCCCCCTGTCTGTCTGGTGTTTTGGTCAGTCTGGGAGCGGTGATTGATGGTGAGATTCCCCCCTGTCTGTCTGGTGTTTTGGTCAGTCTGGGAGCGGTGACTGATGGTGAGATTCCCCCCTGTCTGTCTGGTGTTTTGGTCAGTCTGGGAGCAGCAATGGCGGTGCTCATTACCCACAAGGCCGCGCGGCTCGGAAAGCGGTCCGCCCGCGGCCCCGGTGCACTCTGGGGAGACGGTCAGAGGCTCCGTCACGGAGAGAGAGAGAAGGAGAAAGAGAGAGAGGAGAGAGAGAGAGAGGAGGACAGGTGAGGGGGAGAGAGAGGAGGACAGGTGAGGGGGAGAGAGAGGAGGACAGGTGAGGGGGAGAGAGAGGAGGACAGGTGAGGGGGAGAGAGAGAGGAGGACAGGTGAGGGGGAGAGAGAGAGGAGGACAGGTGAGGGGGAGAGAGAGAGGAGGACAGGTGAGGGGGAGAGAGAGGAGGACAGGTGAGGGGGAGAGAGAGGAGAGAGAGAGAGAGGAGGACAGGTGAGGGGGAGAGAGAGGAGGACAGGTGAGGGGGAGAGAGACGAGGACAGGTGAGGGGGAGAGAGACGAGGACAGGTGAGGAGGAGAGAGAGGAGGACAGGTGAGGGAGAGAGAGAGGAGGACAGGTGAGGGGGAGAGAGAGGAGGACAGGTGAGGGGGAGAGAGAGGAGGACAGGTGAGGGGGAGAGAGGAGGACAGGTGAGGGGGAGAGAGAGGAGGACAGGTGAGGGGGAGAGAGAGGAGGACAGGTGAGGGGGAGAGAGAGGAGGACAGGTGAGGGGGAGAGAGAGGAGGACAGGTGAGGGGGAGAGAGAGGAGGACAGGTGAGGGGGAGAGAGAGGAGGACAGGTGAGGGGGGAGAGAGAGAGAGGAGAGAGAGAGAGAGGAGGACAGGTGAGGGGAAGAGAGAGGAGGACAGGTGAGGGGGAGAGAGAGGAGGACAGGTGAGGGGGAGAGAGAGGAGGACAGGTGAGGGGGAGAGAGAGGAGGACAGGTGAGGGGGGGAGAGGAGGACAGGTGAGGGGGAGAGAGAGGAGGACAGTTGAGGGGGAGAGAGAGGAGGACAGGTGAGGGGGGGAGAGGAGGACAGGTGAGGGGGAGAGAGAGGAGGACAGGTGAGGGGGAGAGAGAGGAGGACAGGTGAGGGGGAGAGAGAGGAGGACAGGTGAGGGGGAGAGAGAGGAGGACAGGTGAGGGGGAGAGAGAGGAGGACAGGTGAGGGGGGGAGAGGAGGACAGGTGAGGGGGAGAGAGAGGAGGACAGGTGAGGGGGAGAGAGAGGAGGACAGGTGAGGGGGAGAGAGAGGAGGACAGGTGAGGGGGAGAGAGAGGAGGACAGGTGAGGGGGAGAGAGAGGAGGACAGGTGAGGGGGAGAGAGAGAGAGGACAGGTGAGGGGGAGAGAGAGGAGGACTGGTGAGGAGAGAGAGAGGCGGACAGGTGAGGGGGAGAGAGAGAGAGAGGAGGACAGGTGAGGGGGAGAGAGAGGAGGACAGGTGAGGAGAGAGAGAGAGGAGGACAGGTGAGGGGGAGAGAGAGGAGGACAGGTGAGGGAGAGAGAGAGGAGAGAGAGAGAGAGGAGGACAGGTGAGGGGGAGAGAGAGGAGGACAGGTGAGGAGAGAGAGAGAGGAGGACAGGTGAGGGGGAGAGAGAGGAGGACAGGTGAGGGAGAGAGAGAGGAGGACAGGTGAGGGGGAGAGAGAGGAGGACAGGTGAGGGGGAGAGAGAGGAGGACAGGTGAGGGGGAGAGAGAGAGGAGGACAGGTGAGGGGGAGAGAGAGGAGGACAGGTGAGGGAGAGAGAGAGGAGGACAGGTGAGGGGGAGAGAGAGGAGGACAGGTGAGAGGGAGAGAGAGGAGGACAGGTGAGGGGGAGAGAGAGGAGGACAGGTGAGGGAGAGAGAGAGGAGGACAGGTGAGGGGGAGAGAGAGGAGGACAGGTGAGGGGGAGAGAGAGGAGGACAGGTGAGGGGGAGAGAGAGGAGGACAGGTGAGGGGGAGAGAGAGAGGAGGACAGGTGAGGGGGAGAGAGAGGAGGACAGGTGAGGGGGAGAGAGAGAGGAGGACAGGTGAGGGGGAGAGAGAGGAGGACAGGTGAGGGGGAGAGAGAGGAGGACAGGTGAGGGGGAGAGAGAGGAGGACAGGTGAGGGGGAGAGAGAGGAGGACAGGTGAGGGGGAGAGAGAGGAGGACAGGTGAGGGGGAGAGAGAGGAGGACAGGTGAGGGGGAGAGAGAGGAGGACAGGTGAGGGGGAGAGAGAGGAGGACAGGTGAGGGGGAGAGAGAGGAGGACAGGTGAGGGGGAGAGAGAGAGGAGGACAGGTGAGGGGGAGAGAGAGGAGGACAGGTGAGGGGGAGAGAGAGAGGAGGACAGGTGAGGGGGAGAGAGACGAGGACAGGTGAGGAGGAGAGAGAGGAGGACAGGTGAGGGAGAGAGAGAGGAGGACAGGTGAGGGGGAGAGAGAGGAGGACAGGTGAGGGGGAGAGAGAGGAGGACAGGTGAGGGGGAGAGAGAGGAGGACAGGTGAGGGGGAGAGAGAGGAGGACAGGTGAGGATAGGAGAGAGAGGAGGACAGGTGAGGGGGAGAGAGGAGGACAGGTGAGGGGGAGAGAGAGGAGGACAGGTGAGGGGGAGAGAGAGGAGGACAGGTGAGGGGGAGAGAGAGGAGGACAGGTGAGGGGGAGAGAGAGGAGGACAGGTGAGGTAGAGAGAGGAGGACAGATGAGGGGGAGAGAGGAGGACAGGTGACGGGGAGAGAGAGGAGGACAGGTGAGGGGGAGAGAGAGGAGGACAGGTGAGGTGGAGAGAGGAGGACAGATGAGGGGGAGAGAGGAGGACAGGTGAGGGGGACAGGTGAGGGGGAGAGAGAGGAGGACAGGTGAGGGGGAGAGAGGAGGAAAGGTGAGGGGGACAGTTGAGGGGGAGAGAGAGGAGGACAGGTGAGGGGGAGAGAGGAGGAAAGGTGAGGGGGACAGGTGAGGGGGAGAGAGAGGAGGACAGGTGAGGGGGAGAGAGAGGAGGACAGGTGAGGTGGAGAGAGGAGGACAGATGAGGGGGAGAGAGGAGGACAGGTGAGGGGGACAGGTGAGGGGGAGAGAGAGGAGGACAGGTGAGGGGGAGAGAGGAGGAAAGGTGAGGGGGACAGGTGAGGGGGAGAGAGAGGAGGACAGGTGAGGGGGAGAGAGGAGGAAAGGTGAGGGGGACAGGTGAGGGGGAGAGAGAGGAGGACAGGTGAGGGGGAGAGAGAGGAGGACAGGTGAGGAGGAGAGAGGAGGACAGATGAGGGGGAGAGAGAGAGGAGGACAGGTGAGGGGGAGAGAGTGGAGGACAGGTGAGGGGGAGGGAGAGGAGGACAGGTGAGGTAGAGAGAGGAGGACAGATGAGGGGGAGAGAGGAGGACAGGTGAGGGGGAGAGAGGAGGAAAGGTGAGGGGGACAGGTGAGGGGGAGAGAGAGGAGGACAGGTGAGGGGAGAGAGGAGGAAAGGTGAGGGGGACAGGTTGAGGGGGAGAGAGAGGAGGACAGGTGAGGGGGAGAGAGAGGAGGACAGGTGAGGTGGAGAGAGAGGAGGACAGGTGAGGGGGAGAGAGAGGAGGACAGGTGAGGGGGGAGAGAGAGGAGGACAGGTGAGGGGGAGAGAGAGGAGGACAGGTGAGGGGGAGAGAGAGGAGGACAGGTGAGGGGGAGAGAGGAGGACAGGTGAGGGGGAGAGAGGAGGACAGGTGAGGGGGAGAGAGGAGGACAGGTGAGGGGGAGAGAGGAGGAAAGGTGAGGGGGACAGGTGAGGGGGAGAGAGAGGAGGACAGGTGAGGGGGAGAGAGAGAGGACAGGTGAGGGAGAGAGAGAGGAGGACAGGTGAGGGAGAGAGAGGAGGAAAGGTGAGGGGGAGAGAGAGGAGGACAGGTGAGGGGGAGAGAGAGGAGGACAGGTGAGGGGGAGAGAGAGGAGGAAAGGTGAGGGGGAGAGAGAGGAGGAAAGGTGAGGGGGAGAGAGAGGAGGACAGGTGAGGGGGAGAGAGAGAGGAGGAAAGGTGAGGGGGAGAGAGAGGAGGACAGGTGAGGGGGAGAGAGAGAGGAGGGCAGGTGAGGGAGAGAGAGGAGGAAAGGTGAGGGGGAGAGAGAGGAGGACAGGTGAGGGGGAGAGAGGAGGGCAGGTGAGGGGGAGAGAGAGGAGGACAGGTGAGGGAGAGAGAGAGAGAGGACAGGTGAGGGAGAGAGAGAGGAGGACAGGTGAGGGAGAGAGAGGAGGAAAGGTGAGGGGGAGAGAGAGGAGGGCAGGTGAGGGAGAGAGAGGAGGAAAGGTGAGGGGGAGAGAGAGGAGGAAAGGTGAGGGGGAGAGGGAGGAGGACAGGTGAGGGGGAGAGAGAGAGGAGGAAAGGTGAGGGGGAGAGAGAGGAGGAAAGGTGAGGGGGAGAGAGAGGAGGACAGGTGAGGGGGAGAGAGAGGAGGGCAGGTGAGCGAGAGAGAGGAGGAAAGGTGAGGGGGAGAGAGAGGAGGACAGGTGAGGGGGAGAGAGAGAGGACAGGTGAGGGAGAGAGAGGAGGACAGGTGAGGGGGAGAGAGAGGAGGGCAGGTGAGGGGGAGAGAGAGGAGGACAGGTGAGGGAGAGAGAGAGAGAGGACAGGTGAGGGAGAGAGAGAGGAGGACAGGTGAGGGAGAGAGAGGAGGAAAGGTGAGGGGGAGAGAGAGGAGGGCAGGTGAGGGAGAGAGAGGAGGAAAGGTGAGGGGGAGAGAGAGGAGGAAAGGTGAGGGGGAGAGGGAGGAGGACAGGTGAGGGGGAGAGAGAGAGGAGGAAAGGTGAGGGGGAGAGAGAGGAGGAAAGGTGAGGGGGAGAGAGAGGAGGACAGGTGAGGGGGAGAGAGAGGAGGGCAGGTGAGCGAGAGAGAGGAGGAAAGGTGAGGGGGAGAGAGAGGAGGACAGGTGAGGGGGAGAGAGAGAGGACAGGTGAGGGAGAGAGAGGAGGACAGGTGAGGGGGAGAGAGAGGAGGGCAGGTGAGGGAGAGAGAGGAGGAAAGGTGAGGGGGAGAGAGAGGAGGAAAGGTGAGGAGGACAGGTGAGGGGGAGAGAGAGAGGAGGAAAGGTGAGGGGGAGAGAGAGGAGGACAGGTGAGGGGGAGAGAGAGAGGAGGGCAGGTGAGGGAGAGAGAGGAGGAAAGGTGAGGGGGAGAGAGAGGAGGACAGGTGAGGGGGAGAGAGGAGGGCAGGTGAGGGGGAGAGAGAGGAGGACAGGTGAGGGAGAGAGAGGAGGACAGGTGAGGGAGAGAGAGGAGGACAGGTGAGGGGGAGAGAGGAGGACAGGTGAGGGAGAGAGAGGAGGACAGGTGAGGGGGAGAGAGGAGGACAGGTGAGGGAGAGAGAGGAGGACAGGTGAGGGGGAGAGAGGAGGACAGGTGAGGGGGAGAGAGACGGTTGTTCAGAGGGAGAAGGTCTGAGACA